>NW_002987276.1:1036005-1098495 GCF_000006295.1 Pediculus humanus corporis | reverse complement strand
CCCTTAAGAAGGGGATGATTGATTTATTGGTCACTTCAAGTGTAACAGATGCATCGATTGTTTTGTCTCATATAAATAGTGGGTCTCGGCACCACAGCTTCGTCTTTCGACATCCGTCCGTCAGTCAGAGTCTGCCTGGTTGTGTCTATCGCATAACGTTAGGGACAGTCAGTGCATCTTAGGTTGGATTCAAGAACATCAGATTCTATTTCCGTTTACTTTACATTTAGTGTTTTTACTGATAAGTAGTGTAACTAGTAGTATATTTGGTTAATATAATACATCAGGTAGAAATTGTCTACTTATTATATTAAATATCCGAATCAACTGCGAGCATACTGCAAATCAGCAAAACCGATTTCCTCGAGCAACTAGATCCATAACAATATGTTTTTTTTTTCGAACGATGAGGAGTTATTACGTTTTACTTTTTTTTTTGTTTAAATAATTTTTTTTTTTTTTAGGTTATTAAAATCAATAATAATAATAATAATAACCGACATCCTTTTTTTAAGTAATTCAAATTTTACACTGTCAAGGTTGTAACCTTACGTATGGTTTTTCCTTACACGCTTCGATGACACTTTTATTCTTTTTTTTTTTTCGGATTTACAATTTAGATCAATGACACTCCATTTTATACATAAATCACGACAATCATTAAAAAAATCACATTCCGGTATTTAAATATTAATACGTGATTAACTATAATTCGAATCATTATTAAAAGGTCGATAAGGGTTAGATTTGATTTTTTTTCTTTTTTTTTTTTGGATGGGGGATGGGGTGGTGTATCACGACAATAAATCGTTTATCGTTTTTAAACGTTTATTTGTAAATATTTATTCGTCGTGATATGTTTGATAAATAAAAGAAAAAAAAAAAGGGAAAAATTTGTAATTTCTTTAATCTTGTTTTAGAATTTTTGAAAAATGGCTTCCGTCAAATCTCGTAAAGCTACAATGATATCGATATTAAGTTTTCAAACGATATTAATAATACTTTTTGCCATATTTACCGCATATGATAACGATACGAATCCTCTTACACCACCGAGTGGTAAAAATTTTACCGTCGCGGATATACAATATACGGGTAAGTTATAGTTCGATTAATTTTTTGTTTCTAGAATAGTTTTATGGTTTTTATAAAAAATATTTTTCTTATATTTTTAGTTTTCCAAGACGTACACGTAATGATTTTCGTTGGTTTTGGTTTTTTAATGACTTTCCTTCGGAAATATGCCTACAGTGCTTTAGGATTTACATTTTTAATATCCGCATTAGTTATTCAATGGGGTTTGCTTTGTCAGGGATTTTACAAAATGAATTCTACCGATGAATTTGTTTACTTAGGAATTGAAAAGTAAATATAATGGAGATGTTAGGATTTTAATTTTTTCTTTTTAACATTTATAAACAACGCTTTTATTATACTTGTAGTTTGATAGGTGCCGATATGATAGCAGCAGCAGTTTTAATTTCATTGGGAGCCGTCCTGGGTAAAATTTCACCCATACAACTTATCATCATGGCCGTGCTCGAAACTATTTTTTATACTTTTAACGAATATTTGGGAACTTACATTTTAGATGCGAGTATACGATGCAAATAAATATCCCCTTAAAATTACTATTGATAATAATTTTTATAAAATTGTTGTTTAGGCTGTTGATCCGGGTGGATCGATGTTTATTCACGTTTTTGGTTCTTATTTCGGTTTAGCTGTTAGTTTTACCCTTCCGAAAAGCGTAAGCACGCAAGAGGAAAAAAATTATTACGAATCATCCAAGTATCAAAGTGATGTGAATGCCATGATAGGTACGTCATCATTGTATTTAAATATTTACGTATGTATTAAATTGTTTTTTTAAATTTTATTATTATTATTTCAGGTTCTCTTTTTTTATGGATTTTTTGGCCGAGTTTTAATGCCGGATTTCTTTACAATGACGAAAAATATAGAGCGATCATAAACACGTACCTTTCTTTGACAGCATCTTGTTTGGCAGCATTTGCCGTTTCATCGATGATAAACAAAAATGGAAAATTTAACATGGTTGCGTAAAACTTACATTTTTTTAAAAACATTTAAAAAAAAAGAAAATATAAAATTTTCTGTACTTTTATAAATGTTTTTAGGTTCATATTCAAAATGCAACACTGGCGGGAGGTGTTTGCGTAGGAACTTCTGCCAATATGATGATTCAACCTTATGGCGCTCTAGTAATCGGATGTTTTGGCGGAACTTTGTCCACGTTGGGTTTTTGTTTCGTACAAAGTAATTTTTTTTTAATTTAGAGGAAAATTGCATGTTTTATGTATCGTTAATTAAACTCCAAATTTCGCTTTCAGGCAAATTGCGAATACATGACACCTGCGGCGTTCATAATTTACACGGAATGCCTGGAATAGCAGCTGGAATTATTGGAACAATTGTGGCAGCCATAGCCAACTACGAAACTTATGAAACCAGGTTACAAATACGTTTTTAAAAAAATTTTTTTTTTTTTTTTTTTTAAATTTATTAAAACCCATTTTACAATTTTTTTTTACAGTTTATATGAAGTTTTTCCAGCGTTGAGTAAGAGGACAGCACTCCAGCAAGCTGGATATCAATTTTTAGCATTAACCGTCAGCTTTTTAAATGCCGTAATCGGAGGATTGATAACAGGTATCGATAATGTGAATCTTTATGAATTTTTTCGAGGAGAACAGATGTATGAAATTCATTTAACGTTTTGTCAAAGGTGTCTGCATAAGAAACTTTAAAAAAATAGAAAGATATTTCGATGACGAAATGATATGGAATCTTCCTCCGACGGAAAAAATTAAAGTTAATGAAGAATCTTTGTACAGAGTTAAAATATAGGGAGTCTCACACCGTGTGTTCACATTCTCTTCAACATCATCACATCCGACGATTTTTTAAAACAACGGTAAATATCATTTATACGACACCACCCACGTAAAAAAAAAAAAACCAAAAAATTTTCAGGTTAAATGATTACGTTCATCAATTAATAATGTCTTCGTTGTGAAGTCATTTTAACGCTAACTAACCCTCACCAACATACCTTTTATTGTTTATATCAAAACCATAACTATTAGAGACCGTGACGAGCCTCCCTTTTAAATATCTCAATAATAATAATAATAGTAAAATTAAGGTTTGATTAATCGTTTAAAAAAGTTAATTGGAATAATAATAATAATAATAGTAGAAAATTTATTTTAAAAAAAAATTTTATTTAAAAATAAAAAAAAAATATGTTATTTGACATCGAAAAATTGCCCAATACGAAACGAAAAAAAAAAATTTATATATATATTTATTTATGTGTGTCTTCTGCTATTATTATTAATATATAATACTCTTAACACTTTAAATTTGAAAAAAAAATGGTAATCAAAATAAATTTGATTGTCTACTCCCCCCAAAAAAAAAAAAAAAAAAAAAAAAAACATTTTCCGATGAAAACTACTAAATTACGACGTTTACTTAATATACTAATAATAATAATAATAATAATTTATTTTACAGGTAATACATAGCAGGACAATAATAATAAAGCGATTGTGCTCAAATTATTAAAAAAAAAAAATTCAGTCTAAAGCCTTCGTTTATAAAAAACTAAAATAGGCTTAAAATATATTTTAAAAAATTCATTTTTGCAGTCGCAAAACGCACTTTAAAAATATGCATTTTAAATAATAATAATAATAATAATAGTAAGCATTTAAATAAGTTTTAGAAAAAAAGAAAATTAAAAATTGACACAAACAAAAAAAAAAAAAAAAAATTTTTGGCATGAGGTTGTAAATGTGAAGTTCAAAATTTTTATTTATAAAAAAAAAAAAGGTTCAACATTTAGGTTTTAGACTAGAGAAAAATTTTACACACGACGAAATTGTAAACAATCAATCGATCGATCGATCGATAAAATGAGTAGTGGTTAAAGGAGAAGTAATGAAAATATTTGAATCACAGCAGAATTGCCAACCTTTTTGCAAAAAAAAAGAAGGAAAAAAGAAGGAAAAAGAAGGGAAAAACCACGTGACCGGAAGCACTCTCTCTCATTTTGCAATTTTATAAATATAAAAATTTTAAGGCAATAAAAATCCGGCAAAAGTTAAAATGAAAATTAAATTGAAACTAATATGGAGTCGCGGGGAAGAATTAAATAAAGTCGAAGCTTCCGGCCAATGAGCGACGCTGCTGCTTTTAACTGTCGTTTCCGTCGTGCCCTTTTGCATTTCCGGACATGGTAATTTTTCAATGGGAATGTCTAATATTTTCTGTCTCGGAGGTCTACCGGATTGATTATTATCGTATTCCGTGGATGCTATATCTTCTTCGTATTCAACTTCTTCGTCGTCGAATTGAAGAGAATTCGGATCTACCTTATACGATTCATCATCTTGTGGTTTTTCCGTTTCCGATGGTATCGGACTACCTTCCAATTCGACGTCATCACCCGTTATGCAGGTGAGTTCTTCGAGCGATAATTTCAATTCCATATTTTCCGTTTCGTTTCGTAAATTGTGAATCCAAGACAAATGACAATTACATATGAGTCGGTTTTCTAAAAAAACAAAAAAGAGGTCAAATTAAAATGTATTTCCGGTAGAATAAAAAAAAAAAATTTAGCGAACCGTTAACAAATTAATTGTTTAACAAATTTTTATTCTTCTCAATTATTAATTTCGAAAAAAGAAAAAAAAAAAAAAAAACGTTTATTTAATCATTAAAAATGTTGAAAATTTTTTTTTTTTTTTCTGCGTAGTGTGGAAAGTAAAATATTTAAACTTTCGTTTTTGTTTTTCCAGTTAAAAGTTAAAAACCCAAAGTTTTAATCTACTACACGACTCCGTATCAAAAAGAAACTAAAATAAATTTTTAAAAAGATGGAGGAAGGAAAAAAAAAATGTAATTTTTTTTTTGTTCTGCTGTGTTGTTTGAAAGTTTCTCCTGATGGAAAACAGAATCATTAACAGGAACACATTTTTTTTCAAATAGGAAATTAAATATTGTTTAAGAGGTAAATTCTTTTTTTTTTTTTTATTTATTTACATATGTTTTTTTTACTCGTGTTTGTTTTTATATCACGTGTTGCTTTCTCGATTATCGAAACTTTTAATTTGGCAAAGAGAGAACGAGAGAGTGAGAGTGAGAGTGAGAAACTGGAAGAAAACGAAACAAAAGGAAAGAGAGAGAGAGAGCAGAAGAAGGAAAGGGAAAGAGAGAGAGAGAGCAGAAGAAGGAAAGGGAAAGAGAGAGAAAGAGAATGAGAGGGAAAGAAGAAAACAGATTGAGAGAAACAGAGAGAGAGAGAGAGAATAAAATGAAAGGGAAAGAGAAGGAAAGAAAGAGAGAGAGAGAGAGAAAAAGAAAGAAAAAAAGAGAGAGAGAAGGGGTGAAAGAAAAACACAGAGAGAGAGAAAGAGACAAAAAAAAGAGAGAGAAAATGAATGAGAAAAAAAGAAGGAAGGTGAAAGAAAGGTAGAGAGAGACGAAAAAGAATGAGAAAATGAGAGAGAGAGAGACGAAAAAGAATGAGAAAATGAGAGAGAGAGAGAGAGAAAAGAAAGAGAAAAAAAGATAGAGAGAGAGACCGTGAAAGAGAAAAACAGAGACAGAGAGAGAGAGGGAGAAAGAAAGAGAAACTGAAACTGAGAGATAGAGAGAAAGATAAAAAGGGAATAAAAGAAAGAGAGAGAGGGAGAGGGAAAAAAAATAAATTAAACCACCTGTGGTTGGAAAAATTAATAATAATAATAATAATTTAAAGGCCTCGTTATAAATCAGCTGATTCCAATAACAAAGCCTTAAAAACATAAACAAAAACAAAAACGTCCCGAAATTAAAATATATTAAAAAAAATTAACCGGAAGTAGAAAAAAATTTATTATTATTATTATTATTATTATTATTATTATTATTATTATTATTTTGACTAAAAAAAAAAAAACATATAAACATCGATAAGTGATATACATATATACATATATATATGTATATTTTGACGTTGATAAAAAAAAACGTAAAAAAAACATTACGTAATTTAAAATTAAATCTTTAATTTTATCAAAATAACATTAGGTTACTCCCCCACCCCCGTCCCCACCCTCGCCCCCCCAAAAAAAAATCAAACTTATGAATTTATAATGAATAAGTTTTTTTTTTCTTTTTTTTTTTATTTGTAAAATATCGTGACTGAAATAAATTTTTTTTTTTTTTTTGTTTTTATCGTGGGGTTAGAAATCATTATCAATAAACAAGCCACGTGCGTTACGGAAAATACAAAAAGAAGCCCTTGAACTTCACATGTAATATTATTTTTCCAAACGATAATTTTACCTTTTTTTTTTTTTGAGGTCAATAAACTCTAATTTTTTTTTTTTTTATTCTCCCCATGAATAATATAATACCCCGTAAAAGTTCTTTTTTTTTTCCAGAAAAAAAAAGAAAGAATTTCTTATTAAATAGTTTTTGTTACGATGACGAGAGAGTATTAAATTACTTTTCATTCCGACATTAAAGTTTATATTAAAATTAATACCATTTTCTCATGGCATTCACGTTTTCATAAAAAAAAAAAAGTTTAGGTTTCTTTAACAAAAAAAACAATATATTTTTACAATACGTAATCGTAATCTCACACACGTCATATTTTGTTTACAAACAATAAGTTTCGTCTGCTATTAAAATCATAATCACGATTTAAAACTTGAAAAAAAATTTCCCTTATCAAACTTTTCACCCCCCCCCCCAAAACCCCCCATGCCTGCCATTTTTTTCCCTAAAAAACCTTTTCTTCCCCCTCCCCCCCCTCTCTCTCTCTCTCTCTTTCTTTTTTCACCGTTATAATTAAATTAAAAAAAAAAAAAAGAAAGAAAGAAAATTCAAACAATGAAAAATCAATCGGTTGTAAGAAATTTATATATATTTCCCCAAACAAACAAAAAAAAATGAGATGCAGCATCACCATCAGGAACATTCTTTTCTTTTTCCTTTTTCTATTCCTTTTTCTTTTTCCTTTTTCTTTTTCCTTTTTCTTTTTTAAATCGTGAATAGAAAACGATTAGAAATTTCCCCTAAATAAATTTCAAACGGAAGACAATCGTGTTTTTTTATACCCCGCCATAGAGTGAATGAATGAATGAATGAATGAATGGAACACCCGTCGTGTTAAAAACGTAGTAAATAATAATAATAATGATGATAATTTTCAAAGGGTTTTTTTTCACCCCCCCTCCCCCTTTCAAAAACAAACAAAAAATTATTACGACGTTTCTGCAAATTACGATTTTAATATTTACGATAATCACCATTTTATCGTAATCGTTTCACCCCCGCCCTCCCCCACGAAATGTGTGATTTTATTTAGGGGTAAATTTTTATTTTTCCCCCTTTCTCTTCTTTCCCTTTCTCTTCTCCTCCTTCCCTCCCACTTCCGTTTCGTCCGTTTAATTTTACAACAATTCGATGAGTATATTACGGTATCGGTTTTAACAAATTAAAATTATCGATTTATTGATTACGTAATGAAAAAAAAAAAAAATCGTGACGTATTATTATTATTATTATTATTATTTCGTTTGTTTCTATGTTGAGCTTACGTACGAGTCACACGTTAACGGTTATGGGGGGAGCGGGGGGTGGAAAAGTAGGAGAAAACGAAACGAAATTTGTATGATTTTGTAATTTTGATTTGTTTTTTTATTTATTTTTTTTTTGGTAAATTTGGTAACAACCCTCTCCCCTCCTCCTCCTCCTCTTTCTCCTCCCCTCAAAATAATTATTAATAATGATAATGATTTTTAACGGAATGGAATGGGATGGAGAAAGAGAAACTTTTTAAATGATTTTCGTTTCGTTTTTTTTTTTTTTAAAATTCGAACCATTTAATTATCGAACGATCGTTTCCCCCTCTCCCCCCCCTCTCTCTCTCTCTCTCTCGGTTGTGTGTATGCACAATAAATTTTTAAAAATGGAATATTAAAAAAATTTTTTTTTTTAAAAACTCTCATAAAAATGGAGTTTGTAAACATGACGCGTTTAATAAAAAAAAAAAAGGAATGCATTGCAATACGGAATATCAATTGGAAAGCAACACAACGAGAAAAAAAAATTTAAATTTTTAAAACGTTTTTTTTTTAAATTTAAATTATTTTATTAAAATTCGAACCGTTCGTACGACATCATCATCATCATCATCATCATCATCATCATTATTATTATTAGTGGTATCATGAGAATTAAAAAAAAATTAAACGGTTATCAAACGAATAAATCTCAATTGGTTGATTAATTAATTAATTACACAAAGTATAATCTGCGTGGTAGGATTTGTTATAATTTTATCAATTGTGAACAAACCGAGGGATAAAATAAATAAAATCAATCGATCGATCGATCAATCAATCAATCAATGAATCACCACGAATCGCGACGGTTAACCTTTTTTTTTATTTGTTTGTACGTTTGACAGGAGGACGATAAGTTTTACTCCTAATCGATGGTGATGATGGAAAACAATGATTTTCACAAATCATTGTCTTCCAACACTACAATGACGTCATATTAACGGGTTTTAAATTAATTAAAAATCAATTAATTATTATTATTATTATTATTAACGATTAACCGAAAAATGTCCGACGGCAAATAAAAATATAATTATTTATTCGTTCATTCATTTCAATTCATTTTTTTTTTTTTTTTTTTTATTGTGAAAAAAAGTGTTAGAGTCATTATTATTATTATTATAATTGATCGATTGTTGATGGTTGTTTTATATTAATAATAATAATAATAATAATAATAATTGATTTGACGCTTCGTATGAATTATTTTACGAGGGCAAAAAAAAAAAAAAAAAAAAAACATTAACGTAAATTTTAAATTAATTTTTCAGGGTCTTAATTGAAAACCAGACATTATTATTATTATTATTATTATTAATTTAGGATCGAAAAAAATTTTTTTTTTTTTAATTTGTAAATTTTAAACTATGACACTTTCTGTCTCTCTCTCTCTCTCTCTCTCTCTCTCTCTCTCTCTCTCTGTTTTTTTTCTCTTTCTCTGTTTTTCTTTTTTTTTCTCTCTCTCTGCTTTCTTTTCACTCTCTTTCTCTCTTTCTGTTTTTCTCTTTCAGCCCCCCCTCTCTCTCTCTTTATTTATCTTTTATTTTCTTCCCTTGCTCTTTCTTTTCTCTCTCTCTTTCTGTTACTTTTTCAGTCTTTCTCTTTCATTCTCTCTCATTTTCTCATTATTTTTCATCTCTCTCTACCTTTCTTTCACTCTCTTTCTTTTTTCCTCTTTCATTTTCTCTCCCTTTTTCTTTGTCTCTTTGTCTCTCCATATTTTCCTTTCACCCTTTATCTTTTCTCTCTCTCTGCGTTTTTCTTTCTCTCTCTTTCTCATTATTTTTCCTCTCCTTCTACCTCACTTTCACTCTCTCTCTTTTTCATTTCCTCTCTCTTTCTTTTTCACTCTCTCTATCTCTCACTGTCTCTCTTTCATTTTCTCTCCCTTTCTCATTTATCAATGAATGATTTACGCTTTCAATCGAACATTAATGGAAAAACATTTTTTCCCTCCCCCTCTTTTTGTTTGTTCTTTATTACATAAACTTATAAACTACCGGATTGTAATTCTCACTTTTATTGACAATGTCAAACGAAAAAAAAAAAAAAGAAAAGAAATTCTAAAGATAAATATTATTAATAATAATAATAATAATAAACGGCAATTATTAATGGGGATATCATTTGTTTTGAATAATAATAATAATGATGATGATGATGATGATGTACGCGCTGGAATTGACGCGTTGGAATAATAAAGTTTGATGTGATGAAGTGCGTGCAATAATAATAATAATAAGTAAACCTCAATGAAACAATTTTTAGAAAAAATGACCTTGTCTTCGTGTATAAGAAAAAGAACTGTGCGTGCGTGCATGTGTATGTGAATGTGTGTGCGTGTGCGTAACATTTTAGGCGGTTGCTTGTGTTGCACATCCGGTTCAAGTCTTTGACAATATTTGTTTAGTTTTACAAGTTGACAGATACCGGATGTCGAACGAATTCGATGTTTTTTTTTAATTCACTTTTTCATTGTTTTCTCATTATTATTATCATTATCATCATCATAGTTATTATTATTACTATTATTATTATTATTATTATTATTATTATTATTATTATTATTATTCTAATTTTTTTTTTACTTTTTTTTTTGAAATGATTTTAGAATTACAAAAAAAAAACAAAGTCATGTTAGTTTATTTATTAAACTTTTGAATTTTTACTGTTGAAAAAATAAATTAGTTAAAACGTCAGTGTGTGTGTATGTGAGAGAGAGAGAGAGAGAGAGAGAGAGAGAGAGAGAGAGAGAGAGAGAGAGATAGAGAGAGAAATTTTTTTTAAATCGAGATTTCGATATATCGTAATCCAAAAAATTTTTTTTTTAAGTAAAAAAAAAAAACGCTGAAATTTATTTAAATTTTAAATTTAATTTTATCAAATTTTTCTTTTTTTTTTTTAGGGAAATTTTCTCTCGTTTCCGAATCGAATTTTCCGGAGAAAAAAAAAACAGGAAAGAAAAAAAGGAAAAAAAGGATAAATAAAAAACGAAAAATCGACGTGGGAAAATAGTAAAAAATATTCAAATTAAAAGGTAATAATTGATAAGTACATTTTTCTTTTCTCTCTCTCTCTCTCTCTCAAAATTTCACTTTTTCGGTTCTTTTTAATAATAATAATAATAATAATAATAATAATAATAATAATAATAATAATTCATGGATTTCCAGCCACCCTTCCGTTCCAGAAAAAAAAAAAATTTAGTTTTTTTTTTTTTTGGGCGTTAAACAAACAATAAAAAATTCATGACTTTTATTATTATTATTATTATTATTATTACTTTCATTCGTGGTTTTAATTTTTTAATCGATTTCGTTTTAATTTTATTTCCGTTTGAAAAAAGAAAAAAAAAAATTTATTTTCGCGTTTTCGTATGACGTCACACTTTAAAAAAAAACGTTTTTTTTTTTCGAATGCACATTGCATCGTAATAATAATAATGATAATAATAAACCGATGTATATGTATGGAGTCATGCCAAAGTTTATAAAAACGAAGAGGGAAGGGGAGGGAACGGGAGGGAAGGAAAAAAAATGATTTACGAGGGCAAAGTTAATGAATCGATTGGGCACGTGTTTAATAATTAACAATTTAATAATTATCATCATCATCATTGTTTCACGTGTAAATATAATTTTTAATGCCACGACGGTTTTCGTTTTTAATTGAGCGCAAATAATAATAATAATAATAATAATAATAATAAATTAATTCGCTTTTTATTATATGTGCAATTAGTTAATTGAAATTATTATAACCGAAGTGAGGGTGGGGGTGGAGAGTGGGGAGGGGTTTAAATTAACGAAAGTTTTTTTTTTTTAACCGGAATCATATAATTCGTTATTCGTGTGCAAATATCAAAGGAAAAAAAAAAGGAAAAAAAAATGTCTAATCTATCACGATTATTTAAATTAGGTCGAAATAGTTAAAAAAAAAAAAAAAAAAAACGGTTCGAAAACTCCCTATAAACTCCTCCCTTTTTTTTTGTTTTATAATGGTAATTTTTTTTTTTATTTACACGCACGCACGCACGCACACGTGGGGGGAGGGAAATAACGGGATTCGTTACGTCAAAAAATTTTCCTTTGTTCAATTAAAATTAATTTAACACGTGAAAACTAAAAAAAAACGAAAAAAAAAATACTAATCAGGTCAAAATTATTGAAAAATTATTATTATTATTATTATTTTGTGAGTTAGTTAGTGAGTGAGTGAGTGAATGAGTGCGTGGCTTACGAAAATGAAAAAAACGTGGGAGTAGAAGAAGAAGAAATTTATAAATAGTTAAAAATTAAATAATTATTGTTAACTTACTTTGTAACCATATGTGGGCGGTGTAATTTTTAAGATTGTCCCAAATCGGTTTCAACGTGTTGGACGTTATCGTTTCCAAACCGTTCATACGCAAATCGAGTAGGAAAACGTTCGGGGATTCTTTAAATATGTCACCGTCTAAATTTTTCAATTTGTTTTCGCTTATCCGTAATTTGGTTAATTTTTTCAAACCGGAAAATCCGTAGTCCGATATGTACTCTATGTTGTTTTGATCGAGTATGAGTTCGTACAGGTTGACGAGCGCGGCGAACGTGTGATCACCGATCATGGTCAATTTATTCTTTCTCAAATCCAAATACCTGAGAGATTTCAAACCGGCAAATGTTTCTTTCGTCACGACGGAAATTTGATTCGTGTTCAATTCGAGTTCTTCCAAACGATGCAAATGACCGAACGCGTAGTCGTGTATTATAGACAAATTGTTACGATTTATGTAGAGCATTTTCAAATTGGGTACGTCTCGTATGCATTCCCGTTGCAATTCTCCGATTTTGTTACCGTCCAAATTAACGCTCGTCACGCTCGGAAGATTCGCTATGGAAGACGGTTGAAGGTTGGATATTTGATTTTGAGGTATCGATATTTCCGTTATGGAGGACAAGTTTGAAAATACGTAGGGCGGAAGTTCCGTTATCAAACCGTATTGGATTTCGATGGATTGAAGATTGTTCAAGTGTTTCAATGCTTTCGTGGGTATGTTCAATAGCGTTCCGTCGGGTCGTATGTTAAATTTTAATTTTTCCATGTTGGGCTGCGACGCGAATTCGTCCCAAATATCATCGTCCCCGGTTATTTTACTCCTGTAAACCCAACAAACGGCTTCTTTCGCCATGTTTATTTCCGTCGGAGTGCAAAAACATAGAATCGCACGCTCTTGATTATCCGAATCGCAAACGTTGTGGGAAGAAGTGACGTCAAATTTTTCTTCTTCTTTTTTCTTACCCGCCTTCTTTTTGCAATTTATCGAATAAACCAAAAGGGAAAGAATTACCAATGTTATTAAATTCTTCATTATTTATTTATTTATTATTCGATTCTTCTTCGTTTGTTATCGAGTACGGATGTGTATGTATAAATATATATCGATGAGGAAGTCTGAAAAGAAAAAGAAAAGTTTGAGTAATAAAAATGTCATATTTATTTATATATATATATGATGATGATGATGATTATTTGAATCGATTTAAAATTTACATTCCGTTTAAGACAATAACTACTGTAAAATTACGTTACGTGTGTGTTTGTACGTTTGTACGTTTGTATTATCGATCGTGATTTTAAACAAACAAACAACATGATAACATGTAATTATTTATTACATGTCACTAGGTTTGTCGATGATGATGATGATGATGATGATGATGATGAGGAAAAATAAAATAAAATAATTTTTTTTTTTTTTTTTTTTTTTTTTTTTTTTACTTTGGCTAAAAGCCACGTTATGCAACTGACGACTTTGGTATTTTCCCTTGAATTTCTTTTTTCTTTTTGTAATAATAATAATAATGATGATGATTTCGTTTTATTAGTTTTGCAATTTTATTACGTTCGTAATAAATTATTATTAATAATAAAAAATTGCATTTAGTTGTCAGGCGTTTAAAGAATTTGTTCGTTCGATCGATCGATCGATATAAATATATCGATCGGACGCCAAATTCGCAGACGTTTTAATTCTCTCTCTCTCCCTGTAATAATAATAATAATAATGGTGTTTTTTTTTTTTTTTTTTAATTTATTAATTCGTAAAATGATTCGATCGTAAAAAAAAAAAAGCTTTTATTATTATTATTATTATTACTTGGATTCGAATACCTTAAATTTTTTAAATGATAACCCTTAAGATTCAAAGGTTATCTTTTGTGGTTGTTGTTGTTGTTGTTGTTGTTTAGAGTGAGTACCTGAGAGAAAAAAAATAAGTTTACTTATTAAATTTCATTATTCCCCCGTTTTTTTTTTTTTTTTTTTTTTTTTATTGAAAGGAAATCGTTTTTGGTTTTCATACATAATCGTTGCGTATGAATGCATATAATTATTATCAATTCTTGTAAATTCGAATCATCATCATCATCATCATTTACTATCACTAACTACGTTAAATGACTATAAAAACAAAATTATTATTATTATTATTATTATTAATGTTACGCGAAAATAATTCGAACCGTTAAAAACAAAACAAAGGATAAAAAATATTACGTTACGTGGTTTTTTTTTTTTTTTTTTTTAAATTGACGGATCAATGAGTAAGAATATTATATTATTTTAATATCCGAATTTGAGAACTTGAAATTTATATAGTATAAACGCGTCGTCGTCGTCGTCGTCGTCGTGGTTGTTGTGTTTGTTGTTGTTGTTTAAAAATATTAAATTCGATATAATATTATATAACAATAATTTCGGTAATTAAAAAAAAAAAAAAAAAAAAAACGAGTAAATTTTTTTGATGATGAATTCAAGTACGTTGAAATTGACGAATAGATGAATCTATAATTAATTAATAGAATTAAGGGAGGGGTTTTTAATAATAATAATAATAATTAATAATAGACTATAATTATTCTTACGTCGGGTTGCGTTATTAAAAATTAAAGTTTTAATAAAAAAAAAAAAATGTAATTTAAAGAGTCATTCGTATATATCTCTCTCTCTTTCTCTCTTTCTAGGTACTCTCTTTCTCTCTCTCTTTCTAGGTACTCTTTTTCTCTCTCTCTCTCTCTCTCTCTTTCTAGGTACTCTTTTTCTCTCTCTCTCTCTCTCTCTTTCTAGGTGCACTTTTTCTCTCTCTCTCTCTCTTTCTGGGTACTCTTTCTCTCTCTCTCTCTCTTTCTAGGTGCTCTTTTTCTCTCTCTCTCTCTTTCTGGGTGCTCTTTTTCTCTCTCTCTCTCTTTCTGGGTACTCTTTCTCTCTCTTTCTCTCTCTCTTTCTGGGTACTCTTTCTCTCTCTCTCTCTCTTTCTGGGTACTCTCTCTCTCTCTCTTTCTGGGTACTCTTTCTCTCTCTCTCTCTCTTTCTGGGTACTCTCTCTCTCTCTCTTTCTGGGTACTCTTTCTCTCTCTCTCTCTCTCTCTTTTGATTTTTTTACTCTTTTGATACTGTCTATTTCTGTCTCTCTAGATACTCTCTTTTCTCTCTCACTCATTCTGTTATTTTATGTCTCTCTCTCTCTCTCTCTTTCTCTCTAGGTACTCTCTTTTTCTAATTCTCTCTCTTTCTGTTGACTTTATGTCTCTCTCTCTCTCTCTCTTGAATCCTTCTCCTTTTTCTTTCTCTAGGTACTCTTTTTTTGTCTTTCACTCTGTTGATTCTATGTCTCTCTCTCTCTCTCTCTCTTGTCTCTTTGTCTCTCTTTTGATTCTCTTTCCTTTCTCTTTCTTTTAGTATGTAAATATTTTGTCAAAGGTAATAATGACGGGGTAATAAAAAAAAAAAAAATGGAAAGTTTGTCATAAGGTATAATAATTTAAATTACTTAGTTTAATACTAGGAGACATATTGAAAAGTTTGCTGCAATTTAACAACTTTTTTTTTTTTTTTTTTTTTCTTATTTTTATTTTTATTTTATTTTATTGTTCTTTTATCATCATCATCATCATCATCATTATTATTATTCATTAAAAAGAATGGGGAAGTCATGTCGGCTATTAAAATTTATTACTAAAAACTTGAAGATGTGAAAAAAAAAAAAAAAAAAAAAAAAAAACTACGGAACGTCATTTGGTTTGACCTAATTTTTTTTTTTTTTTTTTCTCTTAAAATAAATTTAACTCTTAAAAAAGTATTATGTAATCGTTGCATTTGAAAAAAAAATATTTTCGGATTACTACTACTAATGACACGACGGAATAGCATTTTTGTGTGCGTTTTTTTTTAAAAAAAAAATTCGACTTGAATTTATTATTTGGCTTTTGAATATGCTTTCGGCATCATTTCCCCTCCCCCTCTCCCCCCGTCTCTCTCTCTTTCTCACTCTCTCACTCTCTCTAATGTATTTTTAGTCATTTCGATACGTTGATTGATTCATTTCACTTTCAGAAACGGAGAAAAATATTCGAGAGAGTGCGAAATATCGCATTCATCATTTTCATTCAAAAGTTTTAATTTAATAATAAGGAAACGACGATTACTTCATTTTCCTCTAAAGAGAGAGAGAGAGAGAGAGAGAGAAATTTTTCGTGAATCATCTTGAAAAAAAAAAGGAATTTCCCTATAAAAAAAAACGGGATGAACGGGAGAGAACTACGGGATGAGAATTAAAATAAAATATCGGGAAAAAATAATTTAATTTTTATTTAATTTCAGGTATTTTCATCATCATTATTATTATTCCTCTTCCATCTTCGAAATTGAACAAATAGTTGTTTACACAAATTTCAACGGAAATATTTTTACCTAAAAGAGAGTTTAAAGTGGTGATGATAATAATAATAATTATTTAACCGACGGTAGCAACGAACAATAATCCGGTAAGTGAATATTATACTTAAGATCTTATCATTATCATCATTATCATCGTAATCGATATAAGTAAAAAGTTTTTTTAAAAACAAAATGTGCGCGCCATTATGGGGTTTTAGGCGTTTCCCTTCTGCTTTTTTTTTTTTTTTAAATGAAATTTGTTTATTTCTCAGACATGACTAGAAAAAAAAAAAAAAATTTAATTGGTGAATGATGATTGCGAGCGAATGGCCTCTCGACAATAAAATTAAATACATAAGAAACAAATGGAATATTATTATTATTATTATTATTAAACGTCGTGAAACATGACTTCATCGATTTAAGAATAAATGCAAGGCAAGGCACTAGAGAGAGAGAGAGAGAGAAAGAGAAAGGGAGACACTAACTAACTTTCTAATTAATATTAATAATAATGCACTTGTTTAAACTAAATTAATTAAAGCTATTTATTTTTTTTAAAAAAAAAAAGAATACAAAAATGCGCGCAAATTGCCTTCGGGGTCATTTTTTTTTTTCATAAAAAAAAAAAAAAATATCGTCTGCAACAGTATAAAACAAAAAAAAGTCTTCTGCTTTTTTTTTTTTGATTGAATCGTTTGGTCGTTGATTTAAACTTTATGTTGTTAAATAGTTTAATTTTTGTTCTTTCATAGAGTTTGCAAAAGTTTGTGTTACTGTCTCTCTCTCTCTCCCCCTCTCTCTATCTATCTATCCGTCTCTTTCTCTCTCTCTATCTATCTATCTATCTATCCATCTCTTTCTCTCTCTCTATCTATCTATCTATCCATCTCTTTCTCTCTCTCTCTCTCTCGATTCTTTGGATTGCATCGAGTAACCGAACTATTATAAATTTTTTTTTTTTAACGACTCCATATAATTCAGACACAATACGATCATAATAATTTAAATATGGAGAGTGAGAGAGAGAGAAAATGACAGAGAAAGAGCGAGAGAGAGAGAGAACGAGAGAAAGCGTGACAGAGAGAGAGAGAAAAATGTCAGAATAATTGTGTGATGGGGTCGGTTTTTAAGTTGAAGACTTTATTATAACTTTACACAAGTTCAATTAATCATGAAAATTCCACATACAATAATAATAATAATAATAATAATAATGAAACAAATGTGTGTATGACGTCACACTTTACGAAAACCAATAAATATCCGTGAATTGAATGAATGCACTCGTAGGAAACCCCTCGTCGAATGATTAAGAGAGAGAGAGAGGGGGAAGGGAAGAGGGAAGTCACATCTCGTTGTCAATCATCATTCACTCGATAGATTCATGTAAATAGTTTCCCCCCCCCCCCGATAGAAATTTATTATTATTATTATTATTATTTAACGGTTGACAAACGTTATCGTAATAAATAAACGTCCATTTTTAAACACGAACCCATGAAAATTTATCGATTACAAAAAAAAAAAAAGAAAAATCGAACGAAATATTACCCGTAATAATAATTAATGTGAGGGTGGTGGCTTTTTTTTTAAAAAAAAAAAAAAAGGAAAATTCAGGTCGAGATTATACAAACAAAAAAGGATATTTTTTTTTTGGGGGGGTAAGAAGGGGGAGGAGGAAGTAAAGGGATGAAAAATAGAAAAAGAAAATTTACGTTATCAGAGTGATTAAGAATAATTGTTTTTGTTTTTTTTTTTTTTTTAATCGTCTTTACACATGTATATATGGGAACGTCTAAATTTCAATTTATTGTAAAACGTGACTTATTTAAAACTCGAATAATAATAATAATAATAATAATAATAATAATAATAATAATAATAATAATAATAATAATAATAATAATAATAATAATAATAATAATAATTTGTTGGGTTTTTAAAAAAAAAACTATTTAATTTTAGTACCCAATAAAAATTATTTAAAAAGGAAAGGAAAGGAAAACAAAAGATTTTTTTATGTTTTTAACGTAAAAGAACGAAAGTGTGAACTTCAAATGACAAAAACATAAAACGATAATAATAATAATAATAATAATAATAATATTTAAAACAACGCCTTCGTGAATGTGTGTTTTTTCTTCTAGAACGTTTTATTAGATTCTTTGAAAAATAATAAAATAAATTTTTTTCATACATTTCACCGAGTTGAGAATTTATTTATTTTTATTAATAATAATAATTATTAACGACGTATTTAATAATAATAATAATAATAATAATAATAATAATAATGATTTTTTTTTCACGCCTTTACGAAAATTTATATTGCCCCGAGAGAAAACAAGAGAAAGAACAAGAAAAAAAAAAAATTCTTTTTTTTTTCTTTCTTGTTTTCTTACTCGGGCCGCCATTTTGAATTTGCCGCGTTTTTTTTTTTTTAAATAAATGATAGATTAAAAAAGATTCGAAAAAAATTATAAATGAAAAATTATTATTACGGAAACGGTTGGAAAATTTTTTGATGTATTAAAACAAGTGTTTGAAATTTTTTATAAATTAATTATAAACGAAAATGCGTGTGGGTGTGTACGTGCGTCCGTGCGTGTGTTTGTTTGTTTTTTGTGTGTTTGTTGTGCAATTTTTATTTTTATTTTTATTTTGTTTGACGCTGTTTTGCTCGTTTGAACAACATAAAGAACTTGACATTTGCCTAATATTTTCACGGTAAAATAAATAATAATCTCCTGGCTTAGTTACTTACTTACGATGTGTACATAATAAAACGGCGCCTAGACGGATGTGACGTCATAATATAAAAAGAATCGTCGTTACGCGTTTTTACTGCCGTCGTTTTTTTTTTTTTTTTGTTTTTTTGTTTTCCGCGTTAATTTAAATTAAAAATATTTTATTGAACAAACGATTTCCGGTTGTCGTTATTTAACAACAACAACAACAATCGTACAAACAAAAGTAAAAACTTTATTAATAATAATAATAATAATTAGAAAGAATAAAAATTGATCGTAACCCCTACTTCCCCTACCGAAAAAAAATTTATTATTATTTTAATTAATTATTATTATTATTATTATTAATTATTTCCTTGACCTTTGAACTATTCTTATACCTAAAAATAACAATAAATAAATTTTCCTCGTGTGTAATAATTATTAGAGAATCCGACCGCGTTCGCCTATTTAATCCTACGTAACTTATTTACGACGGATTTCTAGTTAACGACCACAATTATTATTATTATTACTATTATTAAACAAAGAGAGAGAGAGAGAGAGAAAGAAAATTTATACTCTTGCTTTTTTATATTTTTTTATTAATAATAATAATAAAACTTTCACCATTGTTTTTTTTTTTTTATTTAAGGTTCGTTTCCCGCGAATAAAAAGAATCGAAACAGAAAAAAAATAAAATGGGGAGTCGATGAATGCAAACATGTGGGAGCTCCATGAAAATAAGAAAATGATTTTCTGAACATTTATAAATAGAAATGTAGGAGTAGTTTGATGACAGGTTGAAGAAAAACTGAGTTAGATACTTACCACGTTTTTGACGTCATCGTATTCACAAATGACACGCGGTGAGTAATATTATTTATTTTATTATTATTATTATTCGGGAGCCATGTTTTCTATAAACTTGTTCGCATAATTTTTCCTATCAAATGGTAAAACATAGAGTGTAGGAAAAATGACGTAATAATATCGAAATATAGAGAGAAAGAGAGATAGATAGACAGATAGATAGAGAGAGAGAGAGAGAAAGAGAGAGAAAGAGAGAGAGAGAGAGAGATAATAAAAAAACACGTAAAGGGAAAGGGAACCGTTGTAAAAATTGAATGATCTTATATGGCGGCGACGTGAGCGATGTTGTTTCCTTTTTACCGAGGCCATATTTGTTATAAAAAAGGATCAGAAAAAAAGACTTTTTTTTTTTTTTCGAAATTATTTATTTAGTCGAAAATCGATAAATTATTTTTTTTTTTCAAACTTATTGAAATTCTAAAGGGAATTTTTTTTTTTTTTTTGAAGGGGCAAAAACTCTTGTGGAAATTAATAATAATGATAATAATAACACTAAAAAAAAAAAAACTTTACCATTAGAAAAGAATAAAAAAAAAAAAAAAATTTTTTTAAATACGAAACCTTAGTTTAACTGACTGATTGACTGCCATAGAAAAAAATTATTATTATTATTATTATTATTATTGTTCGTAAGGAGAAACAAAAAAAAGTCAATAAAAAAGAAAAAAAAAATTTTTTTCGTTTTGTTTTTACGACCCGAAATTTAGTTAGTAAAAAATATTTTGGTGTTTAACCGGGCGAGAAAACGAACCTTTTTTTTTTTGTCATGCGTCTGGTTAAAAAAAAAAATTTTTTTTGAAATAAGTTTTCATAAACAAAATTCTCAAATAATTACATTTTTTTTTAAATAAATCAAATATGGCGGCGGTTATATTTAACGGTTTTATTGTTTACAAAAAAAAAAAAAAAATGTTTTTTTTTTCGCTCCCGAAATGATATCGTCTCGACGTTAAATATTTATTTGTTTTTTTTTTTTTTTCGATTTTGTACGTATTTTTTCGTATTCGTGATTATTAAATTTGAAAGAATCGATTCATCGACCGATCGATATATCGATCGATGAATCGAAATTTTTCAACGCCAATTTTAAAATGTGTGGCATATTGATTGAATGAAGCAATCAATAACGACCCACGTTAACCAGTTGGAAGTTTGAATTTCCATATTTATTCCATCAAAACAAAAAAAAAATCGTTATTATTATTATTATTATTTTAAATCTGATACACAAAGACAGGTTCAATTAAAATATCTTATTTAAAAAAAACTATTGTGGGTGAAACTTGAAAAAAAAATCGGTTGAAGGGGGGGGGGGATATGGGAGAAACAATTTAAAAATGTTTCGATGGTTCAAAATCGAATAAAAAAAATTTTATGACGGACCCTCGTAAAAAAAAAAAAAAAAAATTTTTTTCTTTCACTTTTCCAGCCCGAGAGTACGCTTCCCCCCTCCCCCCCCCCCCCCTGCCTGTTATTTCATCAATGAAATTTCGCCAAAAAAAAAAAAAAAAACATAAAAATCCCATATATATAAAAAAAATGAAAAAGAAAAGCTTTTAAGACATTCATCTGGGAATTATAAAAAAAAAAAAAAAAAAAAAAAATCTAACCACGTTTCCATTCACTCTCTCTCGCTTAAAAATTCGATAAATCGATCAATCGATCAATCGATAGATCGATTAAATTATTTTTTTTTTTTTTTAAGAACCGATTGTGGAAACTACGAGGAAGAAAACTACAAAGAAGGAAAAGTATAGAAGAGGAGAAAACGATGGAAATTGGTAAGTTATCATTATCATTATCATTATTATTTTTATTATTATTATTATTATTATTATTATTATGGTTAATTGAATGTCACATACAAATCATTCTCTTGATAAAAAAAATAACAAGGAAAGACCGTGACCGGGTAAAATGAAATAAATTAGCAAATTCTGTCGAAAGCGGTCAAAAAAAAAAAAAAAAAAAAAAAAGTCTCAGATGTGCCAGCCAAATTTATTCCCACATTTTCCCTTTTGCCCCCCCCACTTCCCCCTCCCCCCTCTCACCTTCGTCGTCGTTGTTATTTCATTTCCAAACTGTTCGTTTGCAACAACAATATTTGTTTGTCGGCGGCGGCGATCCGAAGGTTATTTCTTCCAACGGTGCAACGCGAAAAAAAAATTTTTTCGTGCCAAAAATAAATTATAACATGCGGGATGTTATTGTGGACGGTGAAAAACCGGAAATGCTTCGCCGAACGACAATCGTTATTAATATCGTCATTCTCGAGATTTTTTCTTTTTTTTTCCCCTCCTCTTTTTTAAATATAAATTATTATTATTATTATTATTATTATTGCTATTTGTTTTTTTTTTTTAACGTAAATTAATTATTAATAAAAAATTTTAACGTTCGTTAGCGGTTGTTGGTTTTATCTAAAAGTTTTTTTTTTTTTTTTTTACGACATCGTAAACGAGGAATATTTTTTTTTTTCTTAAACTTTTTCATTTCCCTTTTTTACCCCCCTCCTCCCTCTTCCACCACCGCCACCATCCCTTCCGCCGATTTCCCTTCTGCTTTCCCGCCAAAATCGTCAAATTATTTAAATAATTAATTTTCTTCTCTTACACTTTTTTTTTTTACGATGAATTTTAAGTGATTTAATGGGATTTTATTATTATTATTATCATCATCATTATTATTTTATTGACACTTTGCGTTTTAAATTTTTTTATTTATTTTTTAGAGTGTAAATCTCCGAACGAGTAATAAAATAAACTCGAATGACGTGGAAGGAACGAAGATGGAAATCGATTAGCCAAAAAAAGAGAGAGAGAGAGAGAAAGAGAAAGAAAATCTAAGGTAAGTTACAAGTAATTATTATTATTATTAATTATCTGCGTCTGAGGATATAACTAATATTATTATTATTATTATTATTAATTGGTTAATTTAATGAACCGATTAAATTAAAAACAAATACGTATTTGTTTATTAAAAATTTGAAATCAAACAAGGTTGTAACGACGATAACAAATAAATAAACGGCAGTTCGATCGTGATTTTAACGAGTATGTACGACCGTCTGCGGTATTGAAATTTATTGGTCCCTTTTGATACTATTATTATTATTATTATTATTATTACGTGGCATTAACGTCCCCGAGGAGGACATCACGAGGGTCAATAATAATAATAATAAGAAATTTTTTTTTTTTTTTTTTTTTTCACATTTTTATCTTCCGGCGGGTCGAAATGTGTTATTTGTTATGTAGTTTCGGCGGTCACCCTATTATCGAGTGAGAAAATACGAAACGTGGTAGTAGAATCGAATTAAAAACAACGTCCAACTAACGACACGTTTATAATAAGTTTATATAGGGTAGGGGGGGGGGGTAAAAGAAAAAAAAATAAAAATTATTTTAAAATAAGATTTATGAAACGAAGATTTTCTTCCATAACTGTGATTGTGAGATGATGATGATGATGATGAATCTCCTACGAGATAATAATAATAATAATAATCATTTTTTACCGAAGGCGTAAGTCAGTTTAATTAGCGACATTTTGAAAAAAAAAAAAAAATTTTTTTATTCTATTTCACGCGTGATTTTTACTCGTTTTACGTTCTCATTAATATCATCATCATCATCATCATCATTATTATTATTATTATTATTATCATCATCATCATCGTGATGAACATTCTTCGTTAAAGTCGAATATTAACGAACGTAAAAATTTAATTTAGTTTCGGTCATTACTTAAACGAATTTTTAATTATGACGTAAAATTTACTATTATTATTATTATTATTATTAATTAATTTTTAAAAAAATATTTTACGGTTTTTTTCTACGGGGGGGGAGGCGCGGGGGGCGAGTAAGAGTGAGTGTTTTTTAAATGGGAGATTATTACAGTCTAAAAATTATTTCCGGTTATTTTTCTTTTTTTTTTTTCATTTCCCGAGTAAACAAAAGGCATTTTTTTTCTCACTCGCTCTTCATCATTCTTAAGATTAATGATTTTATCAAGATGGCCGCCGTTCGCTCCCCGAAAAAAAAATTAATAAAAAAAAAAAAAAAAAAAAAACAATTGTTTAAACAAATCGTTGTTCGTAATATAAGATTTTTTAATTCGTGACGTATTGTGTGTAATGCAAAGCATTCGTAGCAAAAATTTCTTACGGCAATGCGTGTGTGCGTGTGCATGTGTGCGTGTGCGTGTCTTTTTACGCACCGCAAATATTCGTATTCACAAATTTGATTTTAATTTTTTTGTAATTCGTTTAAAAAAAAAAAAAAAAAAAATGAAACCGGCGGTCTTACACACGAAAACGTGAAACCTCAATGAATATCATCAAAAATTATTATTAACGAATATTATTTTAACGAACGTGGAATTAGAAAAAAGGAAACAAAAAGGAAAAATAAAAGAACGGAGTTTTGTAATACACGGTTTACCGATTTCCCGACTAATTATTATTACGTTTTAATTATTATTATTATTTTTAACGTCGAATTTAAATTTTTCCTATATATATTAAAAACCCGAGACGATGAATACGTAATAATAATAATAATAATAATAATAATAATTTTATTTGTTTGGCTGTCAATTATTTATTATTATACGCGATGAATTCGTCGTTAATCTAAAGTCACGTCCGATTTAAAAAAAAAAAAAAAAAATTTTTCGTAAATCGTAGCAATAATTTTTTTTTTTAAATGTTTCCTTTGTTTAAAAAAAAAAAAAAAAAAACGTCGAACGTTTTATTAATTTGAATTTCAAAATTTTTTTTTTCAATTTTTTTTTACGTTGGCACCATTGAAATTTTTTCAACTCGTGAGATTTCAAACTTTTTTTGTTGTGAGATGAAAATTTCGCACGGATAAAAAAAATAAAATCAATTAAAAGAAATAATAATTTTTTTTTTTTTCTTTCAGGTTCAAATAATAATAATAATAATAATAATAGTTAGTAATGGAAATTTTTTAATTGGTTATAAAACCTCATGGGAAAAACAATTGGAAAGTTCTAGAATGGAAATGGAAGGTTTTTTTGTTATAAATGGGGAGTTTCATTTTTTTTTTTTTTTTTTTTTTTTTAATACGATCTACCGGTACGACGCGTCTGTATTAAATTTATATGATAATTACAAACGCGTACGAGAGTGAGAGAGAGAAACAAAATTACATTTCGATTAATTGAAAAAAAAAAAAAAAAAAAAAAAACTTTCGATTCGATAGTCGATATTTCCCTTAAACGAGATCGATAAATCGTTAGAAAACATCCACCGCACGTACCATCATCATCATCATCATCATCCAATTCTTTTCATACCCGAGGGTTCATGATGTGTCTTGTTGTACAAAACCGAAAGTTTTCAATTAGTTTTTTTTTTTTTTCTAGAAGGAAAGATTCGAAATTTCGGGTTAAATGATTTTCGGAGAGATTTCGAAGGGGGGAGGGGGGGGAAGAGGAGGGAAAGGGGGGGCCGGAGTAAAGGGCGATTACGGGGAAAAATCACGGAAAGTTTTTTTTTTCCCTCTTTCTTTCCGTCTTTTATGTTTTTGAATGAAGTGTGTAACATTTTAATTGACCGTGAAAAAAAAAAAAAAAAGATAATTAATGAATTAAAAAAAAAGTTTTTGACCTTTGAATGATTACAAAAAAAAAAAAAAAAGAACTTACCAGTAAAAAATTTTCTCTCTCCCGATTTATTAATATTATTATTATTATTATCGTATTAAATATCGTTTCGTAAAAAATTTTTATCCATATAAAATTTCGATTCGATTTTAAATCGAACGAACGGAAATCGAAAAAGAAAAATTTCGATAAATGATGAAAAAAAAAAAAAAAAACAAAACGCGAAAAATTAAAAGGAAAAACAAACGACACAACAAACACACAACAACAGAAAAAAAAAATTTCAAAGGCGAAAATCCCCAACCGACAACCAAACAGAGCAGCCAACCGAACGACCGACAACCGGCTTATTGAACACCAAAACTCTGACTGAATCCACGAGCAGAAAAATTATAGAAAGAGAAAGAACGAATGTAGAAAAAAAAAGATGGATAGATATAAAAGGGAATTGACCTGCCTTTCTTTTGCTCGTCTTTCTCTCTCTCTCTCACTCACTTATTGTCTCGGTTCCTTAATTTACGATTTTTTTTTTTTTTCAGGTTTTCAACGTTGTTTAGCTTTTGAGCTTTCTTATCAGGTATACACGACGATTATTATGTGTTTATTCAATTTCTATTGTTTTCACACAATTGATAACGACCCGAAAAAGATTCTAAGAAGTAATGAAAATGATGATAATAATTGGTAAGTTTAATAAAAATAATATTTAATTTTTTTTTTTTTTTTTTCGTCAACTCCCACGCGTAAATAATAACGATTTATTATCGATTATTGATCGATCGATAAGTGAGTCAATCGATCGCGAATTAGGTTGTCGTAAATGTAAGGAAAAATAAGGAAGGAAACGGTTTTTTTAAAAAAATTTTTTTTTTATCGTAGGCGATGTCGGTTAGAAAGTCTTTCTTTCTTTATTTCTTTCTTTCTTTTTCTAATTCATTCAATGAATTTTTTTTTTTTTTTTTTAAATAAATACCCGAATTGTAAATGGAGTCTCTTTAAAAAAAAAAAAAAAAAACGGTTAAAATTATTCGCGTGGGGTATCAATTAATTTCCTGTAAAAATTTTCACGCGTTTTTAATTAATTAATTAATTAATTTAATTGGGTTGTGACCGACACCGCGGGTGTATTTACATAAATATATATACGGGGATTAATAAATAAAAACAACCAAAACGGAACAAACAACAAACGAAAAAACGTTTGTAAAACGCTTACGCGTATGCATTTTGTGTTTACCCCTCGTAAAGTTTATTATTATTATTATTATTATTATTATGGCCGTTGGTACGAAAGGTTTTTTGTCGTTGTGGTGGTGGTGATTCGTGACGTTGCATTGAATTTGATCAGTCGATTGGAAAAATGCAGGAGCGTATCGTGGAATTTTTTTTTTTTTTTTTTCGGGAATAAATCGATGATGATCGAGAAAACAACCGAAATATAAGGGATGGGATGGGAAAAAATGATGAGGAAAACTACTTTCTATGTCGAATGTTGGGAAAAGGGGAATAAAACTTATAGAAGTGGTTAATACTGATATTACCAACCCCCCTCCCACCAACACCGCTATCCCTACCGGTGCTGTTGTTGGTGTGATGTTAGTTTTCACTTAGGATTATTAAAAGATTTATTACTACTAGTACGCCATATTTGTTTTTAATATTTTATTACTATTACTATTATTATTATTATTATTATCGGGATGATGTTATTGTAATTTTTGTGTAGCGTTCGTTGTTGTTTGTTTGAAAGTAATGTAGGTTGGAAGAATTGTTGCGGTTTTTTTTTTTTTTTTTTTTAATTAGCATCCCTTTTAGAGTTGTAAGAATACTCGTACGTATATATTATCATTAAGAGTAACGTAATCGGGTATTATTAATATGGCAATTAAATATTTTTTCTTATTGATTCTTTACTTGATGGAATTAAAAATTTTATTTAATGGAAATTAAAATATGGCGCAAGAATTAATAATAATAATAATACTACTTCGATAGCAAAAAAATAATTTTTTTTTTTTTTTTTTTTTTATTAATAATAATATTTCTTGCTTACTCATCCGGTTGTTTTTTTTTTTTTTTTTTATTATTAATCGTAAATTGTAGCGTTAAGGATTAAAAACTAAAATTTAAATTGAAAATCAAATAATTATCATAATTTATGAACGTTTAATTCGACGACGATGCCATTCATTTAAAAAACCTGAAATCGGGGAGGGGGGGGAATTGTAGTTCGATTGTTGTGAAATTTTTCATAATCTGACGTAAATTTTTCATTTTTTTTCCCTTAACTTTTTTTTTGAACGTTCGTCACGTGATCGCGCGTTTAAAAATTTAAAAATGTCGGTTATATATATATATATTTTTTTGTCTGATAAAAAAAAAAAAAAAAAATTAATTTTTCATTCGCGTTACTCGTCATTTGTCATAACGCACACGCACACTCACACAATGTGTCGTACTTTATATTAGATCATAGAGTAAGTGATCATCCATTCGATCTATATATTTTCTCTTACCCTTATTTAAAATATCTATGAAACACGTGACTACTACGTTGATCATTTTGACGTCATCAACGCCACTAAATACGTTAAACGTTTTTTTTTTTTTTTTTTTTCAAAGGAAGGAAAATATGGGGGAGTATTTAAATTTAAAAAAAAAAAATAGTTTCTGATTTGTTTTTTTTTTTTTTTTTTTTTTTTTTAATCGTTTGACTAATGACTAAAACGACAAAAACTAAAATTAAACTAAAATTAGTTAGGTCATAGTCGGACGGAAATCTCTAATAATAAATATAGTTTATTAAAAATTCTTGGAACGGAATCAATATCAATAGTTTTATTTTGCGGTGATTTCGCCATATTTTCCAGCTCGAATTTAAATTTACGAGACGAATTGGGGGTGGGGTGGAGGAGGGGGAAGGAAAGAAGTTATATCGATTCGAATGAATAATAATTAAAGTTTAATTGATGCGAATTGAAAACCGTTTAATAACTTCACCTTTGACATTTACGGTCTATGTTGACCACCTACGAAGTAGACAATTGCCGTAGAGCAGTTACGATGGACAAAAACAGTACCCGCCTTTTTTTTTTTTACCTGTAATCGTTACGCAAAGTTCAAAGTTCAAATCGGTTATTTATTTATTTTTTACCACTCCACGATCACGTGCTAAATCATTCACTTCAAAACATCATTCATTCATTATTTTTTCATACAACAAACTTATTAATAATAATAATAATGATGATAAATGGAAATTTTCACGCCAAATTTTTTTAAAAATTTTTTACCTGAGACGAAATTTCGATTTAAATGGTTGTAGAATTCTTATCAATTTACCAAAAAAAAGTTTATTTTATAAAAACGATAACAAAAACTCGATGATAATAATAATAATAATAATAATAATTATTATTATTAATATTCCGATCGTTAACTGATAAGAAACGGATTAAACTGATCGATATAAGTCGCGTACGCGTGATTAATTGCTTGCGTTTGTTGTTGTTGTAGTTTGTTTTTGTTGTTGTTTGTTTTGGTTGTTTTTGTTGTTTTTGTTTGTTGTTGTTGTTGTTGTTATTGTCTAATCGTGAAATTTTTAAATTCGATCATGAATTGGATGCTGTCAAAAATCGTTGTTTTGGTTGCTCGTTTTTTTTTTATTTTCGAATTTTTTTTTTTTCCAAAGGTGAACTTTGTTATTTTTCCTCTCCTTTTATTTTGCACTTTATTATTATCATTATCAGTTATTGACACTGTTTAGATAAATTTTTTTTTTTTTTCTACGTCGAAACGAGAGAGAGAGAGAGAGAGAAAATGTGAAAATATTTCAGTTTACAATAATTTTCATTTTTGAGGTTTTTAACCAAAAAAACAAAAATTTAATCGATTTCATCAATAGTAATAATAATAATGATAATAATAGGAAAAAGGGTCAATCGTTTCCGAGTGTGGGCGAAAAAAAAAAAAAAAAAAAAAACTAGAAAAACATGTCTATATTTTTTTTATTTTACTATAAAAAAAAAAAAAAAAAATCTTGTTTGGCCTTAAAAATAATGCAAATAGTTTTTTTTTTCTTATTTATTTTTCATTCAAAAAAAAAAATGAAACGAAAAAAAGGGGTTAAAAGTGAAACGAAAAAAGAGAGAGAGAGAGAGAGTACAAAAGATGAATTTATGAATAGAAAGTATCTCAAAGGGAGAATGAGAGAGAGTAGAGTACCAAGAGAGGGAGAAAGAGAGAGAGGGAGGGAGTGAAAGGGTACCAAGAGAGAAAGAGAGAGAGGGAGAGAGTTATAGGGTACCAAGAGAGAGAGAGAGAAGGAGGAATAACACAATTTTTATGTTAAGGATTCGAGAGGACTAAAGTAGATGAAGAAAGATGGGAAAGAGTGGTGTGAGAGTAGGATAGTAAAAGGGACTTTGCAATTTCCCCTCCCTCCCCTCCCCCCCTCGGTGGAACTTGTTATTCACGTTAATCAGGATAACGTACGACATTAATTGCATTCGATTAATTTTTTTTTCTTTTCTTTTCCCACGTTCGAAAAAAAAACAAAAACAAAAACAAAAAATGTCGATTTCAAAATTTTATTACAAATTTTTTTTCTTTTAAAAAATCTTACAAAGTAAGTGAAAATGAGGGCTCACGTGCACTTCTCCCTCCCCTCCCTGCCCCTCCCACAAACACGCGGACACGTGTCGAATATTTTTAAAATGGAATGAATGCACAATTATTACGGGATAATAAAATTAAATCGGGAAATAAATGGAGCAATATAATGTTGTGCACACACGCGCACGCACACACACACACACACGCACACACGTGAAACGCTCGAATTCTATACTCTTGGTTAAATCATGTCAACCGTTTTTCTCTCTCTCTCTCTCTCTCTCTCTCTTCCATAAGGCGATTCAATTTTATCACAACGAACGCAATTAAATTAAAAAAGTTGAAACGTTCGAACTACGAACGTGCGACCGTTCGGAAAAAGCGGAAAAAGAAGGAAGAAAGAAAGGAAGGAAGGAAAGAAGGAGAGAAAGAAAAAAATTAAATTAAATTAAAACAATAGAATAATGAAATTGTCAATTTCACGTGAAGTAATCGTGTAACGTGTTTATCATCTTTCTCCTTCTCCTTCTTCTTCTTCGTCTTCTTTTTTTTTTTTTTTAAAAGGGTAATTCATAACCGACACTCGGGTAACGTTGTTATAGCAACACCCTAATTTTAATTTATCGAAAGTTCTAGAAAAAAAAAAGCAAAAAAAAAAAAAAAGTTAAAGGAAAAGGATAAAAAGTGAAAATAAATTTTTTTGCTTTTTTTTTTTTCTTTCCCTTTTCGAATATATACAAAAATTAAAAAATGATGACGTTATGGTGACGTTATGATGACGTAATTACATCGATGTCATACTTACATATATATATAAAAAATGTCGTGTCAAATAAGTAGTTGTTCGATGTATTATTATTATCATTATTATTAAAATTGTGATTTATGTCATCGTCAGAAATAAAAAATTTTTTATTATTGAATAGGCGGGGGAGGGGGCACGGGAGAGGGAGTAATGTGGGGAGGGGTGAGAGAAATCGATTTATTAATTTGAAATTTTAGTTATTTATTTGAAACGAAACGAAAAGAAAATAAATAATTAATTTTTTTTTAAACGAAACAAAATTAAAAAAGGAAGTAAGACAAAGAGTGACTGAGAGAGAGAGAGAGAGAGAGGAGGGGGAAAATAAGGATAAAAAAGAGAGGAGGAGGAGTAAGGATAAGAAAGAGAGCAAGGGAAAGAGAAAAAGATAGAGAGGGAGAGAGAGGGAGAGCATGAGAAAAAAGAAAAAAGCGAGTTAGAGAGAGAGAGAGAGAAAGAAAGAAAGAAAACGAGTTAAAGAGAGTAAGAGAGAGAGAGAAGGAGGGAGGGAGGGAGGAAGAGAAGGAGGGGGAAACTGGGGTTCACATTGCTTTTATATAAATAAATAAATAAATAATAAATATGAATTGTAAGGTGACTTTAACGATTTCGACATTTATTCTTTAACCGTTTTCGTCGTCGTCGTCGTCGTCTGCTTTTTTGTTTTTGTTATTTTTTAATAGTATTTTAAGACCATTTAAAAATATTTAAAAATTTTTTTGTTTGTTTGTTTGTTTGTATAAAGAAGAAATAAAAAAAAAAAAAACAAAAACAAAACTCTAAAAAGTCATAAAATGATTTAAGAGTAAATAAAAAAAAAAAAAAATTTATTTATCCATCGGGTTTTTCGGGGGGGGGGGGGAGGAAATGACGTCAAAAACAAAGAAGAAGAAGAAGCAAAAGTTTTGGAAGAAAAAAAAAGTTCAAATTAAATATTATCAAATAACCATCGATCGATAATAATAATAATAATAATAACAATTTGTCGTTGAATGGAATTGATAAAATCATGTTTTATTATTCGTCTTCATCTCTCTTCGGGTGAAATTAAATTTTCCTTGGAAAATTCTAGAAAAAATTTAATGTTTAAAAATTGCAAAGAAAAAAAAAATGAAAACAACAACAACAGCAGCAGCAGCAACAGCTTGTAATTTTAATTACGATAAATATTTTACTATAACAAAGAAGAAGGAGAAGAAAAAGAAGATGAAGTAGGAGAAGAAGTAGAAGAAGAAGAAAAAGAAGAAGAAGTAGCAGAAGCAGTAGAAGTAGTAGAAGAAGAAAAAGAAGGAAAAGAAGATGAAGTAGAAGAAAAAGAAGAAGGAGTAGGACAGGAAGATGAAGGAGTAGGAGAAGAAGAAGATTACCATTAACTAAAAGGCATAAAAAATCCACCATCGAACCTACGTGGAAAAAAAACCTATTCGAAAAAAAAATGGGTTTCGAAGAGGAGAAAGAATATTAACGACTAATTTAACCCGAAAAAATTTTTTTTTTTTAATGACTCAATTTCGTGTAACGCCATTAAATCATTCGTCTCGTTTATCAAAACCGTGATAGTGAATTTAAGTGATAAAAAAAGCAAGAAAGAAAGAAAGAAAAAAAAAACGGTTTCGCTTTGGGCTACCCTGGAAACTCTTGCATCTCTCGAATCAAACTCTTTTACAACTATAATCATCGGAAAGGGAAGGGAAGGGAAGGGGAAATTTGTCGCCGACTTGCAAAAGAATAAAAAAAATTTATGTTATGTACGTTTTCGCGACAAAATTACGTTTCTCTCTCTCTCTCTCTGTCTGTCTTTTGCGTTAATTAAAAATCGAAAAATAATTTTTTCACTCCCACACTTCGTCGGAAAGGGGAGAGTAAAACGTCAGACGTTAAAAATTATTATTATTATTATTATTATTATTATTATTATTATTATTATTATTGAAAATTCAATTTTATTTAAGGGGCTGGTAGGGGTATGGGTGGGGGGAGGGAGATGGAAAGATTTAAAATTTTTTTATTATTATGTAACTTTGTTGTTGTTGTTGTTGTCGATTGCAAAAAAAAAAAATTTTTTTTAGCTTAAATAATACCAATCGTCGTTATTATTATTATTATTATCATCATCATCATCATCATCATTATTATTTTTGAGAATAAGATTTTAATTAAAATTACGAAACGATGTAATACGTGTAATAAATAAATAAATAAATAAATGAAAACGTTTCGAAATGCAAGAATAAGAAGAAAAAAAATGTTTTTTTTTTTCGGTCTATGGTAAATTTTCTGTAAGGTCAAACGATTTAAAAACAATAATAATAATAATAATAATAATAATAGTAATAATGATGATGATTTGTTTAAAACGAAAAAAGATTGAATGTTTCACAGAGTAAATAAACGGTTGTTGATTAAATAACCGATTGTCGTACGTAGTTGTGAATTGATGTGACTCGAACCAAATTTTTTTTTTTTTTTTTTTTTTTTTTTTTTTTTTTTTACGTGAGCACGGAGGGGAGGGGAGGGAGTAGGGAGACTCTTGACTAATGAATCATTTCCGGTTTTAATTTAAACTTTTTAAAAATCGATTAATTTCGTTTCTATTTGATTTTATTTAAAAATCGCGTCATCGATACAATGACGATTATTCGACACGTTGACAAATAATTGATTTGACCGGAAATCGCATTCGAAAAAAACCGTTAGAAATCGTAGGAAAATCCCTCATTTTATTTCCGTTGTTATTATTATTATTATTATTATATTTAAAATGATTTTAAGGAAAATTTTTTTTTTTTTTTTTTAAACGGAAATTCGTTCGCGAAATCGATCGATGCAAACACGTGACCTTATAAATTTCAGTAAAAACGGGAGGAACTCCTCATTTTTTTTTAAAAAAACTTTTTTTTCTTCCCCCCTTCTCCCTCTGTCCGTCGTTAGAAATAATAATAATAATAATAATTAGCATGACGGTCGTTTTCTCAATTAATAAACATTGTCTCGCGATCGTAATATAAATTTTTTTCCTGGAAAAGACGTTAAATAATAAAAAAAAAAATTTTTTTTTTTTTTTTTTTTCACTTTTAATTTTTACAACCCTAATTTAAAAACTCGTACGAACCCCTTTAAATTAAAAAATAATTAACCTTTTAAGGCTTTAAAAAAAAAATTTCTGTCGCGTAATTAATTAATGAATGACTGAGAGAGAGACAGAAGAGAAAGAGAGAGAGACTTACATGTTATATTTAAACTCAATCAAATGAACGGAAAAATAAATAAATATATTTTTTTATTAGCGTTTGTCAAAATGACAAATGTAATAATAATAATAATAATAATAATAATAATAATAATAATAATAATAATAATAATAATCAAACAAACAAACGTACAAACGGAACCGAATTGTTTTTTTTTTCCCCGTTTTTTGTCGGCGTGTGCGTGTACGCAGAACAATATGCTCGCTCGTGTGCACGTGTGCATGTGCGTGTGCGTGTGTGTATAAGTAATAATAATGATAATAATAAAGCGTAGGGAATGCGTAGTCGGCATGGTAGTGGAAATATTGTGATTCTACCGGAAATTCATATCACTTGCAAATCGTCGGTATCGTCACGGAGGTGATTTGCCATTTTGTTTATTACATACAAAGCATGCATGCATGTTTTCACAAGTTCCGGTTATTGGTTTTTTTTTTTTTTTAAATATTTATTATCGTGTTGAAAATTATATTCGAAACGTGATTATGACGACATGTTACGCGACGACGAATGAAAGAAACCACCAACGTTACGATACCGTTCTTGCAAACCCCTAACAAACTTCAAAAAATGATTGATTGATTGATTATTATTAAATGGGTTCGTTGTTTGCTGACGTCACCAAAAAAAAAAATAGACAACTATGAAAGAACAGGACAAAATAATTAAAAGTTTACAAAAAGTTTTTCCCCCTCCCGTTAGTACTATTATTATTATTATTATTATTATTATTATTATTATTATTATTATAACGAAGGAATCGATAGGTTTCTTTTGAGTGAGAGAGAGAAAGAGAGGGGGGGAGGGAAAGAGATAGATGATAAAATAAAAGTTTTGTTTCTATTAAAACTTTCTTTAAATTTTACTCGTAACAAAATAATTTCATTAAAGAAATATAGAAAGGGGATCAACTTTGAACTTTAAAGACGAAGCAAACCGATTATGATGATAATAATAATGATAATACTGATGATGATGATGATGATAATTAAAATTTAAGGGATGAGAAAGGAATAGCATAAGAAGACAATGAGAATGACAAATTTTACCCCGTGGGCAAACCCTAATGAAAATCTATCGCCCGACACGTTTGTAATGTTTAAACAAAAGATTTATTTTAAATTACGACGGTTTCTCATATTTACGGAATTTTTTTTTTTTTTTCCAATTTAAACGAACGATGTAATAATAATAATAATGATAATAATGATAAAGGTCGGTACGGTGAGGGTGATGATGATAATAATAATTTTGCACCGATCGTGTTAAAAAAAAAACTAAAAAAACTAAAACCACGACAACGACGACCACGACGATGATGATGGCGTTACGTAAATTTTTATTTATTTATTTATTTATAGTTAAAGTTGTAATTATTATCATTATTATCAATATTATTATTATTATTATTATTATTATTATTATTATTATTATTATTATTTATCCAATCATTTTTTTGGATTTTATGGATTTTCATGTATTTTTTTTTTTTACGGAGCGAGAGTTGTATATATATCAACACATGAGGAATCTTCTTCTTCCTTTTTACGTAATGATGATGATGATGATGATAATGATAGCGTACCCGTTCGAAAACGAAGGAATAATTGGGGGGGGAAAGAGAAAGAAAGAGAGAGATAGAGGGAGGGGGAGAAAGGAAGAAAAGGTACGAGAGCTTAAAAATATGATTTATTCGTTTCGTTTTACTTAATTTAACGAAATAAATCAAATTTTTTGTTTTTTTTTTTTTTTTTTTTAACGTACGACCTCTAGGCGAGTTTTTTTTGTGAGGGGAGGGATAGGGAGGGGGAGGGGTGGAGAAAAGGGGGAGTTTCGTACCTAATAATTTGTATAAAAGAAATTTTTTTTTTTTTTTGTTTTTCCGTTTTGTAGCTTTGCAAAAGTCAAATTTCGAAAAAGAAAGACGAGTAGTAGATTAAGGGGTGGTGGTGGTGGTGGTGGTGATGGTGGTAGTGGTGGTGGTGGTGGTGTTTATATTCATGTTGACATTTTAAAAAAAATTTGATTTCTTCTGCTTTCATTTTATTAAACGAAGAGAGAGAGAGAGAGAGAAAAAAAAATTGATTATGATGATGATGATAATAAATATTATCGCAGAGGGGTTGAAAAAGGAAAAACGAAAAAGAAAAAAGGAAAAAGGAAAAGGAAAAAAATCATTTGTTATTTATTTAATGTTTCACTTATGGGAATTGATTTTTTTTTTTTTTTTCTTTTCAATTCCATTAATTTTAATTTTGTGGTTTCCGTTTCATATTCTCACGTGATCAACGAATGACATTTGTGAATTTTCTTTTTCGTGGAAATAGAAAAAAAAAAAAAAATTTTTTCTAAAAGAATGTGTGTGTGTGTGTTTGATTTATTTACTCTATGGATTTCGAAAGTGTTTCTTGTTTGAAACCGATATAAGCTAAACGGAGATTTTGTACGGGAGGCGGGGGGTGGGGGGTGGGAAAACGTCGTAAGATTTTAATTATTAATTTTTTTTTTTTTTCTTTCCAGCATTTGTCGATTTTATAGTGTTTGTTAAGCGTGAGAATGTTCGAATCTGGAATTACTGGAAAAAGAATTTTTTGTTAATAAATTAAATTTTTTTTTTCATTTTTTTCCCAACAGATTAAGAGACTTTTTATGAAAAAAGTGCAAATGCGGTGAATTTTCGAACGGAAAAATTGCTGTCGTTTAGTGTTTTTCCATCCACAGTTATGCACGTTTCGGTGAGTCAAGATTTTCTTTTTTTTTTTTCTTTTTTTGGGTTAGTCATAGAGTAAAAAAATCTGCCGTCGTTTTCATTTCTTTTGATACTCCTAATAAAGGTTAAAATTAATGTGCACGGAAACGATTGCTGTCGTGCTTAAAAAAAAAAAAAAAAAAAAAAAAACTTTCACACAATTATTATTATTATTATGAGTATTTTTCGCGATTAACATTTCCACGTTTCGCGTCCTCAGGGCCGGTTTATTGATGGCATTTCCGGTTTTCGTATAAATTTTCGTGGTAGGTCAAAAGGCTTTAACGTGAAAAATAAATCAAAAAAAATTTCCCTCCCCCAACCCCTCTTCCCCGGATCAGTGGCGAAGGAAAATTACAAATCACACACCGGACGAATCATTCGAAAAAAATGTCGTTATCTTTATTATTATTATTATTATTATTATTATTATTATTATTATTATTATCGTTTTTTTAGTCATCGTAAATTCAAAAAAAAAGCGGATCGATACGTATTCGCCTAAAATAAAAGCGGTGATGATGATGATGATGATGATGATTTCGAAAGTTTTCAATGGTAAAAAGAAAATGATGATGATGATGCTAATAATAATAATAATAATAAAGGGTAAAGTTTTTTGATTGTAAATCACGTAATAAAAGCCCACCTAGAAAATGTTAAACGAAAGTTTTCGTAACGAAAAAAAAAGAAAAAAACCTCACGGGTAAATAAATTTAAAAAAAAAAAAAAAAAACTTTGTTTAAATGAATGGAGAAAAGAGGTTTGGTTCGGTCGCGACTATTTAATGATTTATTAATCATTTATTTTCTTTTTTTTTATTTTAACGTTTTTTTTTTTCTCTATTACTTAACGAGAGAGAGAGAGAGAGAAAATAAATTAACGCAAAATTTAAAATGGTTTTCCTCCGCTCCCCCGTCCCCCCTTTTTTTTTTTCTCTCTTTCGAAAGACGACAAACGAAACGTAGAAAAGAAAAAAAATGACGTCCCTCGTTACGTCCCGAAAAAAGAAAAAGCAATTTTACAAAAAGTAAAAAAAAGTCATAGAGTAATAGAAAAAATTTTTTTTTTTTTTTTTTTTTACGTAATTTAATAAAGCGTTGTTATCGTGTTGCGATCACGAGTTTTTTTTTTCCTATTCGTAATGAAATCATCTCGAAACGTAAACGATTAATCGTTTTTTTAAAAATGGCGGGAAGTCGATTTTTAAAAAAAAAAAAAAAAATACTTTAATTGTTTTATTACGATCGTGTAAAAGAAATTAAAAAAAAAAAAAAAATTAAATTACGTAATAATATTATTAAATTAAATCTCGAAATCATGAACTCAAACCTCCGAAAAAAAAAGAAAACGTTTTAAGAGTTGTACCGATGATAATAATGATAATAATATTAATAATAATAAAAGGGGACCCTTTTAACGAATCCATTAAATAATTTCTTTTTTTTTTTTTTTTTTTTTTTTTTGTTCCGCTTTAGACCCGAAAATAAAAATTCATCATCATCATCATCATCGTTATTACTATTATTATTATTATTATTATTATTATTATTATTATTATTATTATTATTTTACGCTTCGCTTGACACTGACCGACCACCAACTGCCAACCGCCAACCGCCACCGCCGCTGTCGACCACTTTTGTTCTTTTTCTTTTTCTTTTTTTTTTTTTATGAATTTTCCTGAAAATATTAATATTTGACATCGTTTCCGTTTCCCCCTCCCCCCGCCTCGCCCCTTTTTTTTCGCTATCTCTTATTATTATTATCATCATAAATAAAGATGATGATGATGATGATGGTTACGGTTATGCCGCAAAAAGGGTCCAAACGAAAAATGCATGAGAGAATTTGATCCATGACCGCAAGGGTGGTGCCACACCCCGAGGGAAAATCCGAAAGTATGAATAATAATAATGATAATAATAATAATATTAATAATAATAATAATTTTAAAAAAAATTTTTCTTTCTTTTTTCTTTTCTCGTTTTATTTATAAGTTCTTTGAACTTTTTCTTTCTTTTTTTTTTTTTTTTTTTTTTTATTTTAATATAAGGCAATATGATAATAATAATGATAATAATGATAATAATAATAATAATAAAATCGTGATGAATTTATAACGTTATATTGTGTGACAATGTTTATAAAAAAAAAAGAAAAAATTTAAAAAAATCATGCAACGTTTTATGGTAACGCAATAAGAGTTTATTATCATTATTATTATTAATATTATTACGGAAAAGTTTTTTTTTTTTTTTAGCAAAAGCAACGACAGCAATAACAACAACAACAGCAAACAGCACTTGAAAAAGTTTGCAGAGCTTGTCGGGCCATTAGTTTAATTAATTTTTTTTTTTTTTTTTTAGTCCTTTCCTTTCTTTTTCTCTGTTTTTTTTTTTTTTTTTGTTGCTTTTGCAAATTATCTCGCACGACAAAAAATTCATTTACATGATAAAAAAAAAAGGGAAAATTAACTTGGTGAAAGAAAGAAAGAGAGAGAGAGAGAGAGAGAGAGAGAGACAGAGAAAAAAAAAACCGTTACGCAACAGTAAATTATAAAAAAATTTTTCAAATAACTCAATGACTCGCGCGGCATGGAAACCCCCCCCCCCCTTTCCTCCCTCTAAAAAATTTAAATTATAAGGGATTTGAAATCAATTGAACCCTTACGAATTGATATAGTTGTGAGAGAGAGAGAGAGAGAGAGAGAGAGAAAAAAAAAGGAAGTGAAAGAAGTGGACGGAAATGAGGTAGAAACCTTTTTTTTTTTTTTTTTTTGTAAGGGAACGTGTCATTAGTTTTCCCCGGATTTTCCGCAAAAAAAAAAAATTGAATTGAATTAAAAAAGGATAAATTATTATTATTATTATTATTATTCATTCGATCGAATCGATTTTCATAAATTTTATTTTTTAAATATTATTAAAAATAAGTCGTTTAAAAAGAAAACATTTCCCGCCAAAATTTATCGATTAAAAAAATTATACGATTCGATTCGCGCGCGACGATAGGTTTTCAATTTTTTTTTTTTTAAATTTGTCGTCGAGCAAATCGAAAGAATTTTAATAAAAAAAAAAAAAAAAAAGAGAAAAAAAAAAGTTTTTTAATTTTGAAAAACAAACAATGACGTGGAATTAGATACAGAAATACCTTTTACTTTTGTACATTCTGTAATAAAATCGATCATGACATGAATAAATAAATTATTGCGTACGGTCCTTTGATCATTCTTCTCCCCTCCCCCCTTCTCTCTCTCTCTCTCTCTCTTTTATTATCCCTTTTATTATTAATGGTTCGTGAACCGGTCGATAAATCGATTAATCGATCGATCGATCGATGGATCGTGCGTGCGTGCTTGTTTGTATGTATGTGTCTATCTATTTATTTATTTATTTATTTATTTTTATGTCGATTCCGATGACAAACACTGTGACTATGACATTTTGTTTTATTTATAACTATGATCATCGTATTGAAAAATTTCGCGCCAAAATTTTTAAAATATTTATGACGTTTCCACCCGTACGAAAATAATAATAATAATAATAATGATAATGATAAATTTTGTCGAGGGTTGAGAGGTTCGTAACTGGAAACCTAATAATTGAATTCCAGAATTTTTTTTTTTCCCTTAATATTTTTTCCCTTATTATTATTATTATTATTATTTTTAAATAAATAATAATAATAATAATTTTTTTTCTTTTCTTCTTCTTCTGCTTTTTCATCTTTTTTTTTTTTTTTTTGTTGTAAAACGATTCCATGTTATTATTTAACGTTTTTCTTTTTTCCCCCTCCCTCTCCCGCACTTGCCTCCGCTTCTAATGTTTCCTTTTACTTTGTTCACGAAACTTCCTTATTAACAATCTATTATTATTATTATTATTTTGGAAGCAGAAGATTTTTTGTTCGTTCGTTCGTTCATTCATTCGTTCGTCCATGTTTTTTTTTTTTTTTTTTTTAATGAAATTTAATACAAAATTTTTGTCGAATGGTTTCGAATAACGAGGAATCACGTAAAAAAAAAAAAAAAAAAGTAAAGGAAAAGAAGATTTTGTTAGTACCCCATCGAAAGTTTTTTACTTCCCCTCCCCCTCTCCCTCCCCTTTCTCCCTCTCCCCACCAAAATGGATGCTAATGGAAAAAAAAAGAAAAGAAAAACTTTCTTTGAATAATTTACGCATCCGTAAAATTTCTTTCACCTATTCCAAAATCCATTAAATTTTACCAAAATTTTGGAAAATTAATTTAATACATATATATATTTTGATAAACATATTTTACGTAGTAGGATTCATCATCATCATCATCATCATCATCATCATCATCATCATCATCATCATCATCATCATCATCATCATCATCATTATTATTATTATTATTATTATTATTATTATTATTATTATTATTATTATTATCCGTAATAACAAAATGTTCGTTACGACGATGACGATGACGACGACGACGACGGCGATGAGGATGAATTTAACTTCCGCTTCCTTTTATGCGGTTTTAAATCATTCACGCCACGTTGCAAATTCATTGCAAATACGCGTCGGCCGTTATTAAAAGAATTAATAATAATAATAATAATAATAGGTTTTTGTTGTTGTTGTTTGTTGTTTGTTCTTTTTTTTTTATTTATTTATTTCGCTTCACAATAACATGCATATGCATAATAATTGTAAGAGCGGGGGAAAAAACGTGAAAAATTTATTTTTTCCCATTGTTAGGCGTTAAAAAAAAAAAAAAAAAAAAAAAAAAAAGATTCGTTTGAATCAATACCGTATCCAGGATTTAATCGTATGAAAATTAAATTTAAAAAAAAAAAAAAATGGGCAGGAGCGTAAGGTGAATGTTGGTAGATTGTTATATTTCCGACGAAAACATCTGCTCCCCTCTCCTATCCTCTGTTAACGAATGTAAACAATTGAACAAATATCGATCGATATATCGATTGTCTTTAATTAAGGCTATCGATCGATCTATCGATCCATTTATGATTTTTACGCGGCGTCTTTATACAAATTTTTTTTTTTTTTCATTTCGGTTTCGTTGCACGCGCACTCACGCACTCACACACCAGTCCTTAAATGATTATGTTTGTTTTGGGTTAATTAAAAAAAAAAAAGTAAATAAAAAGTGCATGCATGATCACGTCGTCGTCGTCGTCGTCGTCGTCATCGTCGTCATCATTTTCGTGACGTTGAACTTAAAAAATTTTTTTTTTTTCTTCCAGACGAAACATTATCGCTATCTAAATTACTTTCACGTTAAATTAAATAACAAAATTTACAAAGATTGTTTTATGAGAAAAGGTTTTAAAAAAAAAGGGGGGGGGGGAAATTGGGTGACATTTGCAATAAAGGAAATCGAATGTGGAAAATATGGCAGCGGGGAGGGGGGAGTTTTAAAAAAGTTTTTTTTTCGATTTAGGTATGTCGATGTGGGAGCGTCGGTTCGTTTCTTTTTTTTCCTTTTTTTCTTTCGAATTAATTAAAAAGTAAATGAAAAATAATAATAATAATAATACAATGTGAAAAGAATAATTTTAGGTTTCGTATATGGAAAAAAAAAAAAAAACGGATTTTTATTTGCATCGTACCTTAATTTACTTAATATATAAAGTTAAAATTTAGTGGGAACGGCGACATTTTTCCCTTTCTTCACTTTTATTTTTTATTTGTATAAAGTTTTGTTGTTTCTTTCGAATCGTAAATTTTTTTTTTTTTTTATTGATTGTAACGTTTACTTAAGTAACTAGCGACGACGTGGTAGCAGAAAAAAGTTTTTTTTTTTTTTTTTTTATTCGTTCCGCCGTCAGGGAATTTTTTTTAAAAGTTAAATTGACGTGCTGTCTGTTAGTTGCGAATGTTGTGTTAAAAAAAATCCGCCATTTTTTTTTTTTTGTAAGGTTTGTTTCACGTCTAGTATCTTCTTCATCTTATCATTATCATCATCATCATCATCATCATCATCATCCACTTTCCTAAACGTTTTTCTTTAATCTTTTCGTTCCAAATGAACAAATAATAATTATTTTGGATTAAATGTATTTAATGTGAAAGAGAAAGAGCAAGAGAGAGAGGAAGAAAGGGAGTGAATGAGAGGGAGAGAGAGAGAGGAAGAAAGGGAGAGAATGAGAGAGAGAGAGAGAGAGGAAGAAAGGGAGAGAATGAGAGAGAGAGAGAGAGAGAGGGAGGAAGAAAGGGAGAGAATGAGAGAGAGAGAGAGAGAGAGGAAGAAAGGGAGAGAATGAGAGAGAGAGAGAGAGAGAGGAAGAAAGGGAGAGAATGAGAGAGAGAGAGAGAGAGGAAGAAAGGGAGTGAATGAGAGAGAGAGAGAGAAAGACAAATTTTAGTTCGAAATAACAAGGTTGTTATTTTTGGATTAAGTTTAAAAATCATTCGAGTTTTAATTTTCCACCGCCTTCCATTCAAGATCAATGTCGTTGATCTTTAGTAAAAAATTTTCCCGCCAAATTAATTTTGCGTATTTGAATTAACCAGGTACAATCATTTCCCGAATTTGTTTTCGTATTCCAGAATCGTTTTTTAACTAACTGGGACCGTCAATCAATTAAAATTTTTTTGTTTTGTTTTGTTGGCCCTAATGTTTAAATATTTGAAATTTAGTTATTACCAATGGACGACGACCGTGCCTAAATTTAATCCTTGCCCATGTCGGTAGGTACGTACGTGATAATACGCGTAATTGAGTAAATAAAAAAAAAAAAATAGTCTCACCATTCGGTTTTTTTTTTCCATTCGCACGGGCAAAGACCCAAACTCTGGAGCCTCCAGTTTTATTGTTAAACAAAGATAAAACCCATTAGGCAATTTTTTTTTTTTTTTCTCCGTTGAATTATTCGGATTTAGTTAACATTGAAAAGAGGAGTCCTTTCATGTTATCTCATAAACATCCCTTACTATTTTTTTTTTTTTTTTACAAATAAAAACCTATATAGATAGATTAAGTTAATCCTTAAAGGATTAATCCCCCAATCGGATTTCGTGAGAGAGGGAATACAATTGGATAAACTGTCGTTGACTATATGTACATGTACATGTGATTTTCACTTAAAATAAATACTCTCCCTTTGACAGCAATGCCAGTGGTGGTGATGGTGGTGGTGGTAGTGGTGGTGGTGGCAGCAGTAGTTAAAACTTTGATAATTCTTTTGAAGAGTTCACCCAAATTTTTCAAGGTTGAGTGATTTTTCATAAAGTATTAGCACACAGAGGAATAAAATAATGATGGCATAGAGAATTAGAACCGCAGAATCTTGAGTTGGGGTGTATGGAAAAAAAAAAAAATTGACATGTGAGTAACCCCCTCCCCTCCTTCTTTCAAAGTGTTTTTACCAGTCGGTTCATTTAACACCCGTTTATTATTATTATTATTTTTACACAATTCGAAGATGAATATTTAGTTTTGAAAAGGGCGTTTCATTGTTAACCCAGCGCCATTGTTAACCCTCGAAAAAAACTGATTGGCAGGTTTTCTTTTTTTCAGTTGCCATCGTGCGTTTCCCCCTCCCCTCTCCGTCCCTCGTCACCTCCGTTCCCCTCAATCCTCTCCTCGATCCATCTACGAAAACGTTTAAATGTATGACGTCTTTATAAATGTATGACGATTTATATCTTCCAAAAAAAAAAAAAATTTAATTCAATCTCTAACTATTTACACGTCACGATTTTCCTTTTCTCTCTCTCTCTCTCTCTCTCTTTCTTTCTTTTTCTATCTCTATCTATCTCTCTCTCTTTTATTATTATCACTTATCGGAATCTTTTTAACATTAAAAAAAAAAAAAAAAATTTATATTCTTTGTTCATTTTTCATATCCAGAGCACGTATTCCCGTCTGGACTGTGTTACTAAACGAGAGAAATGGTGAGACCATTCAAATCCGTTCGCGTAAATATTTCAATATTTTCCTTTTCCTAATAATAATAATAATAATAATGGTAATAATAATAAATTTTTTTTTTCGAGGGTTTATTTCCCCCAACGTTTTTAGGTTCTTTTTTTTTCAGGTTCCGCACCGTTTATTTCATTCATTCATTCAAATCATTTTAACAAAAGGAAAAATTATTATTATTATTATTATTAAACAATTATTACGACTCATTCATTTCGTTATTAAATGATTCATTGTCGTTAATAATAAAGATATAATAATAATGATAATGATTTTGACAGATTTAAATAAAAACGATGACACGTAATAATAATAATAATAATTATTATTTCGAATAGATTTTAATTTAAAAAAAAAAAAAAAAAAAAACGGTTAAAAATTAATTTAAAAGAAAGAAAGAAATGAAAACAAAATGGCGGTTTAAAATTTTCGCGTTATTTTGTAAATTAAAACGGAAAAAAAAAAATTTTAACGCGCGTTTTTTTAAATATCGTATTTGAAAAAAAAAAAACGTTTATTTATTCTGTGGATGACGTCACAATCGCTTTAAAATAAAATAACGCGAAAAAAGAAAAAAAGAAAACGCGTCGGTAATTGTTTTGTAATTACGTCACGATGACGTAAAATCCAATGTTTTTTTTTTTTTTAACCGTTTTTGCGAGAGAAAATAAACAAATATGGCGGATGAAAAATTGATTGTTTACCTTAGAAGAAAAAGTTTTTCATTTTAAAAATAACTTTAATCGATTTAAAAATAAAAATAAAAAAAACTTTTTCTATAATAATAATAAAGTTAACGGGATTAAATTACCAATGATGATTTATTTAGTAAAAATATTATTATTATTATTAAGAAAATTATCGTCGTAAAATCCCCGGGGATAGTTTAATAACGACGTCAACGGTGACGACGACGACAACGACGACATTTTGTTTTATTCGTATAGGTGTGTTTGATTACCTTTTTCTCGTTATTTTTTTTATGTTAATGACTAAATTTTTTTTTCTATTTTTCGTGGGGAGGGAGGGAAGGAGGGAGGGAGTAGAGAGGTGAGGGGTATAAACCGTAAGTTTTTTTTTTTTTTTTTGTAAATAATAAAAATCAATTGTAATGTAAATTTTTTACTTTTTAAAAAAAAAAAAATAATAAAATTTTTTGTACAGATCGTTGTTGATATTTATAAAGTAACGAGAAATGAATAAATAATAATAATAATAAAAAGCAGACGACAATTTTTTTTTTTTTTTTTCAATTTATTTAAATGACAAAAAAAAAAAAAATAAACATTCTTTTATTTAGTTTAAGAGACGTTTGTTGTTGTTGTCGTCATCGTCGTCGTCGTCGTCGTCATTAAATAATAAACAAATAATAATAATAATAATATCGGTTTTTAATGGTCTCGAAAGAAAAAAAAAATTTGAAACGCGTATTACCAACTTTTGAATTTATAAAAATTTCCCTTTTCACAAACGATGAATTCTAAAGACACGACGGTGATTTAAAAATTTGTGCTGTAACGGAAAAAATTTTTTATATTGGTTTAAAATGTCGGATGAATGACGTGTTTGTTAACTTCTCCGACAGTGCATCCAACTTTACAAAAAAAAAAAAACTTAACTTACTTTATAAGTGTTTCGTTGTAATAATTTTTATTTAATAGATTTTCGTATAATGCGGGTCCGAGCGTTGTTTTTAAATAATAATAAAATTGTTGGCATTCGTTTTTAGAATCTAAATCCGAACTTTTACCCCAAATGATGACGCCACCCATTTGATATTGTTTAGGTATTACGATGGAATTAAACATGTCCGTCTTTAAAAAAAAAAAAAAACAAAAATTTCAAGTGTGGTTACGTCATCGTCATTGAGTAAAAAAACATATGTTTGTTACCATTGTTAAATATTCCGTGTCGTTATCCAAATATTTATACCAAACGTATGGATAAACTGGAACGTAATTAGACGTGGCGGAAACTCTATAAGCTTCGTTTAGAACGGCTATCGTGAATCTGACACGTTCGGTTTCGTTATGTTTTCTTTTTAAATAAATGGACGGATATAGGGCCGTGCTCGAATCGAACAACCATAAAGTTCTAAAAAATTTTTTAAATAACGAAACGTAAATTATTAATTAAATAAAAATTTAAAATGTAGATTACCTATTGTTTTCATGAACGGCCATTTTGGGACATTCTGGTTCCACGTTGTCGCTATAACTGTTAACAATATGGAAATCCATTATAACCCCATTTTCCTCCGGGTCTTGTTTTTTTTACAACGTTCAACGTTTCCAACATGAATTTTTTTGCATTTTTTTCAAAATCGTTTTTAGCCTACGAGAGAAAATGATGATACAAAAATTTAAAATTTTCCCGCCAAAATTAAACACCGACAACTTACCGTGTCATTAATTAATTTTAAATAATTTATCGTCGTCCTATTATTATTATTATTATATTCGATGAATGTTTTGGCTAATTCTATTGATTTGTTTTTATAGATTGTTTGTTCGTTCCAATTTTGACGAAATATCGGTCTCCACGATTCGAAATCTATTACACCAAGACCTTGGAAAGGAAAAACGTCGTGGAACTAAGTAAAAATTTCATGAAGGAGGTAAATTTAAATTTTTTGTTTATTGCATTACCAACCGTTTAAATATTCGTGAGAATATTTTTTCAAATCTTTTATTAGCTTTTCCAAATGTAAAGTTAAATTTCCTTTTTGTGGTATTCCACCGTTTGTTACGATTTCGGTACCGTTCGACAGCTAAAATGAAAAAGAATGAGTGAGAGAGAGATAGAGAGAGAGAGAGAGAGGGGAGGGGGAAGGGGAACAGTTCGTACCTTTTTAACGGTCGGAAAATATCCAGGATTGTAAATTATCGTGACGTTCCCACCTCTGAAAGTATCATTTTTATTTGAAATCATTTTATACGTTTGAATGAGAGGTTCGAAATCGATGCCGTGTTTTCGACAATTTTCCGTTGGTACGTTCCAAAAAACGTTAAAACCACGTTCCGAACCGGAAAATGAAAAATTTTCCATTCTCGCATTTCAGTTTAATTGAATCCTTTAAAAAAAAAATCATTTAAAACGACGATTTATATATTTTTTAATAAATTATTCTTCATTCTTACCTTATGCACGAAACGTTTGGAAAAATCAAAAACAAAATGGTCGCTATGTATACTGGAAAAAATTTTAACGTGTTGTTGTTGTTGTCGTTCATTTTCCGACCGTTTTCGTTGTTTTTTTCATTTTTTCAAATGAAATTTTATAAGTTTATATAGAAGCTAGTTGTGTTATCAAATTTTTGCAAATTTCGTAATATTAAATCAAATAAGGAAAAATATAATAGAAATCGGTGTGAGACGAAAATAAAATAAATAAATAAATAAGAAGCTGGGTAAAAAAGATAATGATAATAATAATAATAATTAAATTACTTTTGTGAATTGAAAAGATTTTCCCGAGTGCTCGCGTGTGTGTGTGTGTAATTTTGTATTAACGATAATGCCACGACAGTTATTGTTTAAATTATTTATTTATTTTTTTATTTTTTTTCATTTTTTAATTCACGTTTTTAATTCCGCGAATAAATAAATCGTTCGACTTTGTTTTATTATTATTAATATTATTATTACATTACTTAAAGTTCGATGATAAAAAAATAATTCTTTTGTCTTATTATTATTATTATTTATTTATTTATTTATTTGTTGTTTGTTTGTTAGGTCGGTGGGAAATTTACAAGAGACGACGAAGTGTTTAAAATATTAAAAAATTAATCCGGGAAGGTAGAGAAAGGATGATTAGAACGTTAAACGATATAAGGTTATTATTATTATTATTTAAATAAGAATGCATGAAACAAATTTCAAATGATTTTTTTCTATTCTAGTGCCACGAATAAGGAAATTTAAAAAAAAAGCGCGCCTAAAAACAAACGCTAGATTCTTTTTTATCACGCGTACGTGAAAAAATAGTTTAACGATTATTTTTAAGGCATTTTTCTTTAAAAAAAATTTTTTCCTTATTTGCGTGCGCAAAAAAAACGACTACGTCTAACTTGTTAATAAATACAATAAGGTTTTACAATAATAATAATGATGATAATACGATTTTAATAGGTACAATATTAATTATATATATCTCACTTTTAATTTTCCAGATGACGTGACGTCATTTTAATAAATCGTCGATTCACTGGAGTATCGTGTGATTTAAACGGTTTCCATAGGACAGACTTCGATTCAAAGCCGGTCCTAAGGTTTCGTTCATGTATTGGAAAAATTTTTGACATTTGTCTTTGGAATCCAAATCCGATCCTTTTCCCCACAAAATGATACCGCCCATTTGATAATGTCTTGGTATGTCTATGGAATAAAACATGTCGGCCTGGAATAAAATTAAGGTAAGGACACATATCTATTATCATTACTATTATTGGTTAGGTATTTTTTTTAAAAAGAAAAACCTAGAAACGTCATTCATCGACACACAACAACTACTTGTTATCATAAAGTGAAAACACCTGTTTATTATTATTATTATGTAAATACCTCTGTTAAATAAGTATCATTGTCTAAATATCTAAACCAAACGTATGGATAAACGGGAACGTAATTAGCCATGGCGGAAACTCTATAAGCTTCATTTAATTTTCCAATCATAAATTTTACGTGTTCCGTTTCGTTGTATTTCGTCTTTATGTAAATCGATGGATAAAGAGCCGTGCTTTCGTTAAACAACCACAAAGTCCTGGAATTTTTATATCCCCCCCCCCCGAAAAAAAATTAAATCATCCAGAGAGAAAGAGAGAAAGAGAGAGATTGATTATTATTACTCGTTGTTTTCCTTAACGGCAATTTTCGGACATTCTGGAGTATCATTAACTCTATAATTGTAACAGTATGGAAATCCGTAGTATCCCCATTTTCCTTCCGGTCTCAATTTTTTAACTTCTTTAAGAGTTTCCAACATGAATTTTTTGGCGTGTGCTTCGAACGTTTCTTTTGCCTAAAAATTTTTTGAAAACGGGAATAATTAAAGCGTTCGAACGTGAAAAAAAACGTTAACTTACCGTCGCATTGATTTTTCCTTCTGCTATTGAACAATTGTTCTTTAATTCTTTTGCCCATTCGAATGATTTGTTTCTGTATATGACTTGATCGTTCCAATTTTGACGAAAAACTGGCCTCCATACTTCAAAATCGATTATTCCCAAACCTTTTTTTTTTTTTTTGGAGAAAACGAATATGAATCGATGATATTTTTTTCGTGGTTTTAAAAAATTGTCACAAACGGAAAACGGAAATGATAAAAAAACTTACCGGAAAAATTTTTATAAACGAATTTTTCGATGTCTGCCTTCAATTTTTCTAAATGTTTCTCTAAACTTCCATTTTGTGGAAATCCACCGTTGTGATATTTTACGGTGTTATTCGGAAACTGAAATGGAAATTATTATTATTATTATTTTTAAAGTGTAAGTGTCGAGTGCGCGTATCATTAGTAAACTTTCGAACCTTTTGTATTATCGGAAATTCTCCAGGATCGTATAAAATGCTTACATTTTCTCCTCTGAACGAATCATTTTTATTAGCGATTATACCGTACATTTTCGTCAGCGGTTCAAAATGGATGTTGTGCTTTTTACATCTGTCCGATGGAACGTTCCAGTAAATTTTAAATCCGCGATGCGATCCTGGAATCGGAGTTGGTGTTGTCGGATTAGTTGTACTGATTGGTGAGGAGGTTGAATTATCGGGAAGTTGGGAAGAGGATGAGGACGGAGAGGATGCTGAAGAGCTTTCTGTATAAGGTGTTGTGGAAGAAACAGAAGAGGGCGAAGAAGAAGAAGAAGAAGAAGATGACGTAGAAGAATTGTTCGGAGATAATGAAAGAGTTGAAGGTGACAATGTTGTACAATTATCAGGTGGTGATGAAGATGTTGAAGGCAACGACGGTGTCGAAGAATTTACATCGGGTAACGGAGAAGGAGAGGAAGTAGTTGTCGACGAAGAAATATTCATGAATGACAGAGGAGAAAGGGGAGAGTACGAAGACAGAGAAGAAGATGATGGAGGTGGTAAGGGGGATGAAAAATTATTCGGAGAAGGGAAAGGTTTATATGACGTAGAAGAATTATCCGACAATGTCGAAGAAGAATCTTTTTCGGTCGACGATGACATTTCAAACGAAGGAAAACCATTTGACGTATTAGGAGTAGGAAAAACCGTCGTCGTCGTCGTCGTCGTCGTCGTCGTGGTGGGCGGCCTCACATTTGTACTAGAATAATACAAATTAAAAAAACTACTGTTTTTCATTCTAGAATATTCTACGTTTAGAATCACCTTATCGAAACGCCAAAAGGAAAAATTAACATGGCCGTTGCAAAATTCATCGTTTGTACGTATTTGAACATTTTCCCACAATTTTTTTTTTTTTTCAATCAAAATCATTTAATAGGAAAAAACACACGGAATCCGTCAACACTTTTATTATTATTATTATTATTAATTTTCTCTTTGTCGCTTTTCCCGTTGGAAAACTTAAATCCGAATGATGGGAAAATTATCATTGTCATTGTTCATTTTCATCTCGTCAATATTCTTTTGTTTTCATTGTTAATACAAACAAAAAAAAAAAACAATCGGGAAGAAAAAAGGAAAAAAAAAATGATCGTGTCAAAAGACAAAAAATTTTCTATGCAATTACGCATATTTATCTTAATAATTTAAAACATTATTATTATCATCATTCCTTGTTTTTTTTTATTTTAATAATGATAACGTTTTTCCGATATTAATAATTTACTTTTTTTTTCTTTACAGGAGTAAATCGGTGGTACGCAAACAAACAAACAAACAAACAAATGCAGAAACAAACAGACAAACAAACAAAAGAAATTACAGTAATAAAATCGAAATTAATCCAAATACGTGAGTAGAAAGTCAGATATATATATATATATTTGTTTATTTTATTACCGAACGCTTTTATATTTGTTAAAAACTTTTCTATTTAATCGAGGTTAACAGGTTTACGGTTATTTTGAAAAAAATTTGCTTAAATTATTATTATTATTATTATTATTATTATTTTTCTATAATCGAAATCAATCGTCGTTACATACAAATTATATGTCGATCAATCAATCGATCAATTAATCGATACAAAATTTGACGGTTAAGGATGAAAATTAAATAAGTTTTGTTTAAACTTTTATTAAAAAAAAAAAAATTAACGTTTGTTTGAATAATTATTAACGTGGCATTAGTAAACGTGTAAAAAGATGACGACGTTTCGTACACGCAAAAATTTTTTATTTGATTTTTAAATTTTAATAATTTTTTTTTTTTTTTTTTTTTTGATGAAATCGTTAAAAATCCGTTCTGAAAACAAACAAACAAAATTTTACTCGTTTAAAAAATTTAGTGACGTCATAGTTATTATTATGACGTACGTTGTTATCGTCGAATTCGTTTTGTTTCCCATCGTTAGACTTTTGTTCAGTGCAGGTCCCACTATATCGATGACGTAATTGTAAAATTTCAAACATTTTCCTTCGTCGTTTAAATCTGAACTTTTACCCCATAGTATGATTCCACCCATTTGATACTGTCGTGGTATTTCGAAAGAATTGTACGCGTCTTCCTGTCGTGATGATAATAATAATAACATTAATAATGATGATTTTTCGCCGTTGAGAGAGTGAGAGAGTGAGAGATTAGGGAATCGACCTGAGTTAAATACTCGTCGGTGTCCAAATATTTAAATCGAACGTATGGATAAACCGGAATGTAATTCGTCATGGCTGATATTCTGTAAGCTTCGTTCAGAACTCCTATCATGAATTTGACATGTTCAGACGAATTGTATGATTGTTTTAAGTATAATGAAGGATAGAGAGCGGAACTTTCGTTGAACAACCACAGAATTCTGGGAAATAGAAGAAAATTTAATTATAAGCAAACGTTTGTTTCGTTTTGTTTTGTTTACGCCCCCTCCCCCCGGAAAAATAATAATTTCCCTACTCGTTGTTTTCCCTAACGGCAATCTCTGGACATTCTGGAGTGTTGTTGACTCTGTAATTGTAACAATATGGAAATCCATAATATCCCCATTTTCCTCCCGGTCTCAATTTTTTAACGTCTTCAAGCGTTTCCAACATGAATTTTTTGGCGTGTTTTTCGAATTCTTCTTTGGCCTTTAAAAACAATAATAATAATAATAATAATAATAATAACGATCGATTGTTCGATGATGTAAAACAAACGACAACACCGCATACCGAAGCATTCACACTTTTCCCGTTAAGACTTCCGTTGTTTTTTAAATGTTGCGCTAATTCTATGGATTTGTTTTTGTAAATGATTTGTTCGTTCCAATTTTGACGGAATACCGGTCTCCAAACTTCGAAATCGATTATTCCTAATCCTTTTTAAATAATAATAATAATAATAATTAATAATAAATCACACGAACGGAAACGGAAACGGAAGTAGAGAAAGAAATCACCGTTTAAATTAACGTTAGCATATTTTCGTGTGTCGTTTTTTAACTTTTTCAAATGTTTGGACAAACTTCCGTTTTGTGGAAATCCACCGTTGTAGTATCTTTGTGTTTTATTTTGGAACTGGAAAAAAATAATAATAATAATAATGATGATGATGATGATGATAATTTCGATAATTTCGATAAATGCGAAACCTTTTTTATTATGGGAAAGTCTCCGGGATCGTATAAAATGGTGACTTTTTCACCCCTGAACGAATCCCGTTCGTTTCCTATAATTCCATACGTTCGTATCAGGGATTCGAAATCGATTTCGTATTTTTTACATTGTTCCGTCGGAACGTTCCAGAAAACTTTAAATCCCCGATTCGATTCCGGAGGCTGCGATCCTCTGTTTATTCTGTTTACAAAAATCCGTTTTTGATTTTTTTTTTTTTTCGCGTTCCCGGAACGACTGGAGATAATAATGATAATACTACTACTAATACTCACTTAATACTTGTCACGTTAGGAATAATAATAATAATAATAGTAAAAACCGTTGATAATTTTATTAAAAAAATTAACATTTTCCTGTAGATTTATTATTATTATTATTATTTTACTTTGAAACAATTTCACAAAATCGATAAATCGAATCGAAATTTTTCGATGATGATAATAATAATAATAATAATAAGCGAATATTTTTTTTTCTGATTGATTCTTCTGCTGCTGTTGTTGATGTTGTTGTCTTCCTTGTGTAATAAACTACTAAAATTATCTTTAGGTACCTCAAAAGAAAATCGATCACAAAAAAAAAAAAAAAAAAAAAACTAATCAATATGATGACGACGACATCTTATCAGCGTCCATTTTTTTTTTTTAAAATTCGTTATTAAAAACATAACAAAAGAAAAAATTGTAATAAGCGATGATGATGATGATGATGATGATGATGGGTAATAAAAAAAAAAATGTTTGTTGTTGCTGTTGTGTAGATTCGGAAATGCACAACAACAGGTGGGACAATTTGTTTTTAATATTCATTTTTTTTTTTATTAGTAGGGCTTTATTTAAAAAATTTAATCTCAATTGTTATCATTATCTCTTTATATGGCTAACCTCATCTACGTCATCGCTTCCCTACCTTAATCCACTAATTTACATCCACGTGATTTTCTTTTATTATTATTATTATTATTATTATTGTTATCGTTACCGTAGTAATAATAATAATCCGAAATTGTTTGTTTAAAAAAAAAAAAAAATTCAAATGACGTCAGGAAGGTTTAAATTTTAAATTTTAATCCTTTCGAACCTTTTGAACCTGTTGCTCTTTCGCGAAAAGGTTTAAAAAAAAAAAAAAAAGGTGGCGGAAAAGGAAAAGCGTTTTAAATCCTTTTTTTTTTCCTTTAATACTAAATATGAATATTTAAATAAAAATTTAAAACGCCGGATGAGGGGAGGAGAAAGGGAAGGGGAGGGAGAAGTTTTTAAAAAACTAGAGAGAGATTAAAAAGGATTAAGAAAAGGATTAAGAAAAGGATTAGTTTAGTTTTTTTTATAAAAAAAAAATTCGTAATTAATAATTTATTTATTATAAATAAAATTAAATTGTACAAATATTATTATTATTATTATTTAACGGTTTGTTAAATAACAAATTACATTGACTTATCGATAATAAAAAAAATAAATAAATAAAATTCAAGGTTAAGGACACTATCAAAGGCGATGATGATAATGAATGATAAAATTAATTAATTAACTTTTCTTTTGTTTTTTATTTCCAGGTGACAAAATTTTTCTGGAAACGTTTGGAATGTATACGATTGGATAGGTGAAAATCACCGCCTTCTGCATCGAAAGCGTGGGGGAGGGGGAAAGAAAAAAAACAGGTAAGAAAAAAAAAATAATAATAATGATGATTTAGTTTTTAAAGGTCAAAGGAGTGCCGACAATAATTTTTCCCAAAAATTAGTATTTTTCGTTAAATTTCTAATTAATCTTTCTTTTTCTTTATTATTATCATCATTATCATCGTCGTCGGCGGCACCCCCGTCGTATGGGATGGTACCTCCGTTATCCGTATCGTTATCGTTATCCAAAGACGATCGGGGTAAAAATGGAAAATTAATAAAACTCAAAACGGGTTCGGGGGGTTCGACGTTGTTTTGATTTTGTAGAGTCTTCCTAGCAGCGGGTCCCAAAACGGTATCCAAATACCTCAATAGGGTTTTACATTTTTCCTTAGAATTTACGTTGTTACTCGATCCCCATATGATGGCACCTCCCATTTTATATTTTCTCGTTACATCTAAAGCCGAATAAATATCAGCCTGGAACCAACAAACGAAAAAAAAAATTAACGTCGCGTATCTTATTATTATTATTATTATTATTATTATTATTAATTTATTGTCTTTTGATTATGTGGGTAACCCGGCATGTTTAATGGCTCCGCGATGAAAGATTTAAATGAACGACATATTAAACAAACCAGCAGACGACAACCAAACACAAAATCAAGTTTTTTGGTTGTTGTCGTTGTTGTTATGGTCGTAGTGGTCGTTTTTATTGTTGTTGTTGTTGTTTTGATAAACAAACAAAAAAAAAATTATAATCGTAATTAAAAATTTATCTTGTTAGATAATAATTGTGCATCTGTCGACGATGATAATTTTAATGCATTTTTTAATAAAAAAAAAAATTTTTTTTTTTTTATTAATATATATATATCGGCCATTTTTAACGAAAACGTGGAACTAGAACGACTCTGTCAATATTATTTTTTTGCTTACGGAGTTTTTTTAAAAAAATGATTAATTATTAGGCAAATTAACAACAACAACAACCCGAAAACGAAAGAATTTTTTAAAAATATAAGAGTCAGCAATAGAGAGACAGAGAGAGAGAGAGAGAGGGAAAATAGTTTTTACTAGCCTGAATCAAAGCCTGATTAATCGATCGACCGATCGATCTATCGAACGATCAATCGATTGTTAAAATCGTCATTTTTTAGGGTGTTTGGGGTGTAAATCGTTAAGTTTGTGGTGCAGGTTTTGCGTACGATGAGATTTCGGTATTATTATTATTATTATTAACGTGTCGCGAGGTCCCCCACAAATCGCAATAATATGTCGAATTATAATATTTACGTATGATAGAAATTCTTCGGAATCGTAGTATTTGAACCATATGTAAGGATTGACACGTGGTATTTTCGGACCGGAAACTTTGATTGCCATTCTCCAGGCTTCGTTTAATCTTCCTATGACGAATTGGGATTGTTGGAATTCGTTGAGTTTCGTGCTCATGTACAATGAAGGATAAAAAGCCGTGCTCGTGTTAAACAACCATAAAATCCTAATTAAAACAATAATAAAAATAATAATAATAACGAGATTAATTTCGATTATTAAAAAAAAAAACAAAAAAAACAAAAAAATTTTTTTTTTCGCAACGTCGAGAGTATTATTATTATTATTAATAAATGTCGTGTGTACCTGTTTTCGACAGTTTGTCATAAGTTTAGAACCTCGAAAATGGCGTTAAGAAGCCATAATAGACGAATAGAGAAAACAAAGCACACACACAACAAATAAAAACGATAACATTTTGATAAAAGGATTTAAAGTCTTTTCAGGTTTTATAATAACGATAATGATAATAATTGTATTAGGGCATTGCTCTACTACTGCCACTACTGCTACTCACTTATCATTTTCTCTTCTGGCAAGTTCCGGGCATTCAGGTTCGTCTGTCGTTCTGTAATTATAACAATAGGGAAAACCATAATAACCCCAAATCGCTTTGGGTCTTAGAATTTTAGCCAATTCTAAAGTTTTTTCCATGAATTCTTTCGATGCTTCTTCGAAATGGATTTTAGCCTATAAAAAAAAATATATATATATATATATCGTGGGACTTGATAATACAAAGCAAAAAAAAAAAAAAAAAAACGTGGTTGGACGTCGTTCGTTGTTAATGACACGACGATTTATTTTTACTTTTTCTCTTATTTTTTTTTCCGACCACTGAGGATGATATTGTCTTTCTAAATCTTTTGATAAATTTTTATAAACGACTTGATCTCTCCAATTCTGACGGAAAACTGGTCTCCACGTTTCGAAATCTATTATTCCGATACCTGTGTTATAAAAAAAAATTAATTAATTATTGATGATGATGATGATGATGATGATGAAGGGAAATTATTTAATTATTACCGTGTAAATCGGGCGATACGATTTGTTCTACGACATTTTTAAATGCTTCCAAATGTAGAGTTATGTTACCGAGTTGTGGTATGCCACCGTTTCTTTCGGCTACGACACCTTTTGCATTCTGAACAAAAAAAAAAAAATTTCGATGACGTGTCATTCAATGAATGAATGATGAGAAATGTGTCGTCACTTACCTTCATAACGGCGGGAAACATTCCGGGATCGTATAAAATGTTGATTTCTTTACCGCGAAACGAATCTTTCGGATTCGACGTGATGCCATATTTTTCCGTGTGAGGTTTAAAATTGATTCCGTATTTGTGACAGAGAAAAGTCGGAACGTTCCAGTAAATTTTAAATTCTTCCAATGTCGGATATGCGAAATCTCGTAGGATTCTGAAAAAAGGTCGCGGAAAATTTTTTCGTTAGTAAAGGGATTTTCACGAACCGGAAGTAATGCGGTGATGATAAACACACAAAGCCATTTAAAAGAGAACGACAGAAATTGTTTGAGGTTTTTCTTTTGTTTTGTAAATGCGTAAGGGGGAGCGGCTTGGGGCGGGGAAGGGGGGGGGCGAAAAAAAAGAGTAATTTTTTTAAAAACAAAAATGACGTCACTACATTTAATAGACAAGAAGTTGTTAACTCACTTTATGTAAGTTGCTTCCGAATCGATGGAAAAAAAGAAGAGCAGATTAAATAATAAAATTAATTTATTATAGTATTTCATCGTGAGACGAATAATTTAAATTTTCCTAAAAAAAAACAAACAAACAAACAAATTTGAACAAACAAAAAAAAAAAAAAAAAAGTTTTCTTATTTTTCACTTTGCGGGTTACCCCACGCTTCACCCCACGGGTCACCCCACGGGTCACCCCACGGGTAAACCTTCACCCCACGCGCTACACATCATCCTTGTCCCCCATTTCGAAAATTTTTACGAAAAAAAAAAAAAAAAAAAATTTACGACACGATATTGATTGTACGTCCTTCTTTTTATTTACTCGTAAATTTTTTTTTTAATATATATTTAACCATCTGCTATAATAAAAATTATAGAGCTTTAAATAATAATAATAATAATAATGATAATGATAATAAATAATTGAAATTTTACGTCACTGCCGGGAAAAAAAAAATAAAAAAATAAAACGATCACTTTTTTTTACGTAAAGTTTTTATCATCCCTTATAGTTTATAGTATTAAAAAAAATTTATTTTATAGACTATAATTAAATAATAATAATAATAAATCTCACGATTTTGATTGTTTTTTTTTTTATAGCAAATCACGTGTCGGTGAACCGAAGTCGGCGACAAAAAAAAAAAAAGAAAAGTTTTTTAAAACTATAACTATAACTAACTATAAATCACGCGGCGATTGTATTAAAATACTCACATTTATCAACAACTCACTTTAACGACAAGGACAAAAATGGAATCCATAAAGTAAAAAGAAAAGAAAATCTCTTGCGAAAAAATTCTTCTGCTTTTTTTTTTTCCTTTTCTACATACACGGGAGTCGAATAAACGTGTAATATAATTATCAATGATGGACAAAAGTCAGTTAATTTAAAGAAAAAATCACTCGGACCAGGATTCGTATGCAATTTATATATATATACAAGGTATTTATACATCCATTTACATTATTTGAATCGTTTTCGATATCTCGAATGAATTATCTATATTATCGATTAAAATTTTTATCGTATTTGCCCCCGATTTGTCGGTCGATAAATGAGAATTTATATAACGAATGAGGGAAGGGGGGAAGGAAATTTTTTTTCTTTTTGTTTAAATTGATCGTTTTTTTTTTTTTTTAAATATCGAACGATTACGAATCGATTAATCGATATTTTTTCAAACCACGTCGCGGATTTCCTTCTCGAAAAAACTAAGTAAAACGGGGTACATTTGTAACGGATTAATATCCCGTTTCTAATTTAATGTCTCTATGAGATCGTAGGTAACGACGAAAACAGGTAGAACGACATTGAGTAATTTGTAATATAAGGTAGAAATTAAACTGCGTTTTTTAAAATAATGATAATATTTTGGCGGGAAAATTTTTTTTTTTGATATCTTCTGCTTCACCGTAATAAGGGTTTCTTTTTTTTTTTTGAGGGGAAATATGGAGGGAGGGTAAAGGGGAAGTAAGGGGAAAAAAACGAGTCCTTAAATTTTTAAATAATAAGTTTTTTAAATTTTATCAAAAAAATATTGCGTGGCTCTTTTACATTTCTCCCCACTGGCCCGGTCTCCCGCCTCCCCCCCCCCGCTAAATAGAGAGATTTCGATTACTTTCACTGTCAAACGATTTTGTATTTAAAAAAAAAAAAAAGCTTCCTACCATTTTTTTTTTTTTTATTTCTTCGAGTTATTTTGCCCCGGAAGTTTATTATTATTATTAAAAAAAAAACTGGAACTTTTAATTTTTATTTATATATATATATATATATATAAATACTTATTTTTTTAAAAACATTTTCTCTCTCTCTCTCTTTCTCTTTTTCTCCATGTATGCAATAAATAAATAAGTAAATAACTCGTTTGCAGGAAGTAATGATAAGTTAAAAAGTGACAGTGGTCTTTTTTTTATTTTGACTTTTACCATTGTTTTCTATTAATGAAGGTGTTTAAAATATCTATCTCAATATACTTTCAAATCCACATAAGGAAAAGTTAAAATGATAATGATGATGATTTATTTACTCAATTGCTCAATAATGGACAAAATTTAAAAAATGTTTAAAATTTTTTTTTTTTTTTTTTTATCAGGTTACTATTATTATTATCAGAATGGACTCGTGTTCTCCCCTCCCCTCCCCCCTTCCTCCTATTAAATATTCATTAGGTTTTTAAATATATTATTATTATTATTATTGTTAGTAACCTAAATAAATATATATATATCACACATCGGGTTTACTTCCTTAGGGATACGGTCGTCGTCATACGTCATTTAAGTTAATTAAAGGAGAATCAAAGACACTCCCAAATTATGTTTAAAGTAATGGATTTAAAAAAAAAAAAAAAAAAAATTAGGTTTCTTTTTTTTTTCTTCTGCTTCCTTTTAAAATACGTTATTATTTCGTTACATATACCTATATTTTATTACGGTGTTAATTAATTAATTAATTAATGAGTTTAAAAAAAAAAAAAAATTACTCGAGTAAATATTTATTAACCGAAAAAAAAAGAAAAACAGATTGATATGCTAATTATAAAAAATGATACCTCGAGGTTAATTATTATTATTATCATCGCCATTATTATTATTATTATTATTATTTCATTTTCCACGGATATTCATTTTCTTTTATTGCTGAAATATATTCGATGTCTTTTCACACACACACAAAAAAAAATTAAATGAAAAGAAATATGTGGGAATTTTTTTCTTTTTTTTTTTAAAAAATGTAAACAATCGTTTTGAAATGACGTCATTTTAATTTTTTTAATATTAATTATTAGTGACGTAATCAATAAACGATGAGATTATATACTTGTATGTAATTGAAGTAAAAAGGGAGGAAAATAATAAAACGTTTGCCGTCGGTTTGGTGGATAAGTTGTGGAGAAAGGGGAAAATAATTTATTTAATATTTTTAAGGTTCCCGTTGTTGTTGTTGTTGTAATTTAAATAATAATAATAATAATAATTTTATAGGTTTTTTTTTATTTTAAATGTCAACACGTGGAGAATGTCTCACATTAGTCTATCAAGTTATAAAGAATTTATAATTTTACTGGTATAAATTATTATTATTATTATTATCCACCATTAAACACGACAAGGCTACTTGTCGGAGTTTTTAAGTATTTATCCGAGGTTTCTACCCGATTCCTTAGGGACAAATACTCGAATTTCGGTGGTGCCACTTATTATAAGATAGCACCACATCAATTCTTGAAGGTCTTCCTGAGTCCATCTTTATTCGATGGGAACGATTTGTCTCCTGAACTGGGCTCCGGTGACTAACATCTTTGGAGTGGCCAGGGTCAGAAGCAGTGAAATTCACGTTCTCGTCGAGCTGCCTCAGGTCGACAGTAGAACAAGAATTTGTTTTTGGTTCTTACTTTGTCTTGTTCTCATTTTTTTTTTTTTTTGCTCTTTTTAAGCCAACAGCACGTGGCGTTCTCAAACGGTCACCCATCCAAGTTTGCACCACGCCCGATGCTGCTTAACTTCGGTGATCGTACGGGAACCGGTGTGACCAGCACGCTATGGCCGTTGGCTATTATATATATTGGTTATTATTATTATTATTATTATTATTATTATTATATTATTATTATTATTACTTATAGTTAATGAAAGTTTTTGCCGAATCATCAACCGCCATTAAAATAAAAAAACAAAAAAAAAAAAGTATCGCGAAACGTAATAATTTCGACTCTTCATTAAAACGGTTTTTTTCGTTTGTTTACAATTTCGACCGCCAAAATTTAAAATGACGTCATTCTCGTTCCACGTTTTTATTTACTCTTTTCACACATTTTTTTTTTGTTTACTTTTATTTTTTTTTTCTACCCACGTTTATTTTTAACATATTTATTTTTTTAATTATACATATATATATATATATTAAACATTATGAAAATTATTTAAACAAATCGTTTTCGGCTTTTTTTTTTCGTCGTATTAAATTATTAACGAGGTTTAAGTATAAAGGGGTTTAAAATTAATTGGTGTTTGTATAACAATTTCCGTTGACCGGGTTATCATCGTGGTTTCTTTTAAATAAAAAAATTTTTGATAAAAATTAATTTTTTTTTTTTTGTTTCCGTAGGTAAGAATAAACAGCAAAAATGAGCATGAATATGT
>NW_002987276.1:1034574-1035985 GCF_000006295.1 Pediculus humanus corporis | reverse complement strand
TAGGTTTCTTTTTTTTTTCTTCTGCTCCTTTTATATACGTTATTTTTCGTTACATATACCTATATTTATTACGGTGTTAATTAATTAATTAATTAATGAGTTTAAAAAAAAAAAAAAAATTACTCGAGTAAATATTTATTAACCGAAAAAAAAAGAAAAACAGATTGATATGCTAATTATAAAAAATGATACCTCGAGGTTAATTATTATTATTATCATCGCCATTATTATTATTATTATTATTATTATTTCATTTTCCACGGATATTCATTTTCTTTTATTGCTGAAATATATTCGATGTCTTTTCACACACACACAAAAAAAAATTAAATGAAAAGAAATATGTGGGAATTTTTTTATAAAATGTAAACAATCGTTTTGAAATGACGTCATTTTAATTTTTTTAATATTAATTAATAGTGACGTAATCAATAAACGATGAGATTATATACTTGTATGTAATTGAAGTAAAAAGGGAGGAAAATAATAAAACGTTTGCCGTCGGTTTGAGTGTTTGTTGTTGTTGTTATTATTGATGGAAAAGTTATGGAGAAAGGGGAAAATAATTTATTTAATATTTTTTAAGGTTCCCGTTGTTGTTGTTGTTGTTGTTGTAATTTAAATAATAATAATAATAATAATTTTATAGGTTTTTTTTAATTTTAAATGTCAACACGTGGAGAATGTCTCACATTAGTCTATCAAGTTATAAAGAATTTATAATTTTACTGGTATAAATTATTATTATTATTATTATTATTATTATTATTACTTATAGTTAATGAAAGTTTTTGCCGAATCATCAACCGCCATTAAATAAAGTGAAAAAAAAAAAACAAAAAAAAGTATCGCGAAACGTAATAATTTCGACTCTTCATTAAAACGGTTTTTTTCGTTTGTTTACAATTTCGACCGCCAAAATTTAAAATGACGTCATTCTCGTTCCACGTTTTTATTTACTCTTTTCACATATTTTTTTTTGTTTACTTTTATTTTTTTTTTTTCTACCCACGTTTATTTTTAACATATTTATTTTTTTAATTATACATATATATATATATATTAAACATTATGAAAATTATTTAAACAAATCGTTTTCGGTTTATTTTTTCGTCGTATTAAATTATTAACGAGGTTTAAGTATAAAGGGGTTTAAAATTAATTGGTGTTTGTATAACAATTTCCGTTGACCGGGTTATCATCGTAGTTTCTTTTAAATAAAAAAATTTTTGATAAAAATTAATTTTTTTTTTTTTTGTTTCCGTAGGTAAGAATAAACAGCAAAAATGAGCATGAATATGTTGTAATAACGAGTTTTTGACCATTATTATTATTATTTTGACAGGAGGAGGAAGAAGGAGCATGATTATTATTCCATTTGAACTTGTTTGATAACATAATTTGTGAATAA
>NW_002987276.1:1019574-1029574 GCF_000006295.1 Pediculus humanus corporis | reverse complement strand
AAAACATTTTTTTTTTGATTTAATGCTTATCACTAAAGGTAAATAAAAAATTGCAATGATAATAATAATGATGATGATAATGATGATTAAACGTTTTATTTTCAGATTTCATAAATGGAAAAATGTCGAAACGAATATAGGAAAAAATGACGTGTAAATACTCTGATTTTTTTTTTTTTGTTGCGGCGTGAAAATGGTTGCGGTTAACCGTCTCTTTTCTAATGACACGACCGTTTAAAATGATTTTTTATTTTTTAAATTGAAAAATCCAGCCATGATGGAGACAGAGAGAGAGAGAGAGAGAGAGATAATTGATTCGTTCATTCGGTAGACAATTGGTTTAAAAGGAAAAACGTACGGGAACGGGAACGTGAACGTGAACGAGTTGGTGTACGCCAGAGGGGGGGGGGAAAACAGAAGAAAATTCTCACCAAAAAATAATCTGGTTTAAATCCTGGAATTTTCCTATGCGAGGATCCAACTTGATGAAGGTAAATGAAAAATCCATCCAAATTATCGAGTTCTCGAATGGCTTCGTCAACCGTTTTCATAACGTTCATTGCGTGCTCCTGTAATTCCATGCTGCTCGCTTGTTGCTCTTTTGTTTTCAATTCACGAAATTTTTCAAAAAGATTTAATAATTCTTCGTTTTGTTCAAACAACCTGAAATTTACAACAATAATAATAATAATAACAATGATAATAATGATAACGGTACTATTAATTGTGTTTTTTTTTTTACAAAAAAAAGAAATAGTAAAATTATTTATTTATCAAAATAGTTTTTAAATCGCCGCCATGTTGTTTTAAATAATTCGTATTAAAAAAAAAGACGCCATTTTGAATTTTATTTATATTATTGATGATGATGTAAATAAAGGTTAACGTTATTTTTTTTTTTTCGTTTTTAGGGTTGGAAAGTTTTTGTTTTAATAAAAGAAAATTTTAAAGTATTGATGCCCAATTGCATTTTCCGATTTGGAAAAAAGAGAGAGAGAGAGAGAGAGGAAGAGAGGAAGAAAAGTAATTAAAATCGAAAAAATGAAAAAAATGATCGACTCGTGAAGAAAACAAAGAAGAAGGCGAATCAAAAGGTAAAAAAAATTTTTTTTTTCTTTTTGTTTCGGACAAACGGAAAAGAAGGGAAATCAAAGTGGGAGAGAGAGAGAGAGAGAGTGGAAGAAAATCGATAAGAAAAGGAGAGAGAAAGAACATAGGGGAAAGGGTGAAGGGTGGAAGGAAAATTTCTAGATAAAATGGGGGAAAATCATGATGGTTACGTAACCGAAAAGGCAAAAAGCAAAAAAGCAAAAAAAAAAAAAACCAGGAGAGCAAAGCGTGTAATTTATTTTTTTATTTTTATTCTTTTTTTTTTTGCTATCGTTAATGTTTGCATATAAATCATCGATAATTTTTTTTTTTTTTTTTTTTAAACAAAACGCATAACGCGATTTTCTTTTTTTTGTTGTTGTTGTTGTTGTTGTTGTTTTATTGTTACGTAACATAATTGAAAAGGATTTTTATAAAAGGTGACGTCGTCGTTTTCTCTCTCTCTTTCTCTCTCTCTTTCTCTCTCTCTTTCTCTCTCTCCTTCTCTCTCTCTTTCTCTCCGAAACGTAAAAAAAAAACAAAAAAAAAAAAAAAATATAAAACGTTTGTGAAATATTCGCGGCGTACGCTCTCTTTAAAATAAAATAAAATAGAAGAAAATTTATTTTATTTTATTATGGAGAACAAAAAAAAAGGAAAAAAAAAAGGAAAAAAAGGAAAGAAAGGAAAAAAAAGGAAAAAAAAGGAAAGGAAAAAAAAAGCAGAATCAGTTTTCTGACTACGAACTTTTCGAGGCCATTTTTTTCCCTCCCCCTTCCTCAATTTTTTTTTTTTTTTTTGAAATCGATCACATTTTTATTTTGTTTCTTTTCTCTCTCTCTCTCTCTCACACACACTTTCTCTCTCTTTCTCTTTCTCTCTGATTTTCTCGTCTCTTAATAGGAAATTTTCCTTTTTCTTTTTTTCTTTTTTTTTCTTTCTTTTTTCTTGATAGAGTTCATTGTTGGAAGAAAATCGCGAGAACTTACACACGTGTGACACATAATAAACATTGGGAAAAAATATAAATTTTAAAAAAAGGAAATTTTTTCCTTTTTATATTCTTTTTTTTTCCAATCCGTACCATCATCATCGTTATTATTATTATTATTATCATCACTACAACCACCACCACCACCATCATCATCATCATTATTATCGCTTCGATTTTCGATCAGTTGAGTAGTGAACCGTTTGATAAATGCCGACGGGAGGGAAATAAAAAGAAAGAAAAAAAATCCCGACGGAAAGAAAAAATTATTATTATTATTATTATTATCATTAATTTTTTTTTTTACAGACTTTGTAGTGATAATAATAATAATAATAATAATGATTATGATGGTGATGATGATAATAATAGAATAAATGAGATTTTACTTTTTCACGTTTTTTTCTGTTTTTTCTGGGTTCAAGCCATCGAATGATTTTTTATTGTTTTGTTGTGAGATAATAATGATGATGATGATAATGATAGTGATGATAATGATGATGATAATACTGATGATGATGATAATGATGATGATAATTTTATTGCTTAATTAACGTTTGAAAATTGTTATCAAAAAGATTTTTAAAAAAAAAATCGTCGCTCATTTACTGGAACAAAATAATAATAATAATAATAATAATAATAATAATTAATAATAATGATGATGATGATAGTGGAGAAAATAATTAATTAATAATTTTGCTTTTTTTTTTTGGTTTGTTTTTTCATTAGGAAGAAAAATAAGGATAATTTTTATCAATGGCGGCGGTGGCGGTTGCGGTGCCGGCGGTGTCGTCGTCGTCGTCGCCCGACGGTGGATTGATTAGATCCCCAGTTAAGGATTTTTATTACTGTGTTAAAGAAAGGATATGGAAAAGATTCCAGGATTCACAGGTAATTTTTTTTTTCCCCTTTTTTCCTTAATAATAATTTTTTATACCTGTTGTGAATTAAGTGAGAGAGAAAATGAAAGAAAGTTCTAGAAAAATTTTCATTCCCTTTTTTTGAAATCGTCGGAGGTTTTTATTTGAGTTTGAAAAGAAAGAAAGGAGGAAAAAAAAAAGTTTTCTTATTAAAAGTTTAGGAAAAAAAAAAAAAAAAAATTTTTTTTTCCTTCTTTCTCTTTCTCATTCAATTCATTTCCGTTTTCGGTTAACATTCTGGAAATTATCCGGGATTTCCCCTGCCCCTGGCCCTGCCCCTCCCCCTTCCCCCCCCCGTTGAGGTGTCGCCAAATGAAATCGGCTAATAGTTAAATCTTGTTTTTCGGTCAATAAAATAACGGTTATTTTTTTTTCTCCCTCGGGAACTCCCGGAGGGTTCTTTTCTTTTTTTTCCCAGTTTTCGATTTTTAAACCTTTCCTTTAAAACATAAAATTTCCAATGTCGTAAAGGTGTTTCCGGTAACCTTCATTTTCCAAATGTTTGTTAAACGATGAAAGAGAGCCTGAGAGTGTGTGGGAGTGGGAGAGTGTGGGAGGAGGAGGAGTACAGACCTCAGGTACGCAATTTTTTTTTTACGTCTTTTCGGTGCGTTTTCTCATCTGTCGTGTGAATTTTAAACCTTGATAACTAGCCCCCATATTATTATTATTATTATTATTATTTGAGAAAGACGAGCCTTTTTAGAAAAAGGTATTCTCACGGTATGAAATTTACGTCAAAGGAAATTTTAGCCTCGGGTTTTGATCTGTTTCGTGTGTTTTTTTTTTTTCTTTTTCCTTTGATCTCAAACAAACAAACACAAACCTTAACGAGAGAAAGAGAGAAAAAGGAAAAAGAAAAAGGAAAAAAGAACATTTAGTTTTTTTTTTTTTTTTTTTTTTTTTGGTTGTTCGTCGTGTCTTTTCGTAATTTTATTAGTAGAAGGCTGTGTCGTAGTTTAAAAATTAAAAAAACCAACCATCCGACCAAAAAACGTTTTTGGTAACTTTAAAGAGTTTTTTGTTTGTTTGTTTTTTTTTTTCTTTTCTATTTCCACGACGGGAAAATTCGTCTTGTTGTTGTTGTTGTTTTTCAACTACCGAATTCGTATTTTGTTTGTTTACAAATTTAAACAAACTCAAAAGTTTTAGTTAAAAAATGTTTGCTTGTCGGTTTGTTTGTTTGTTTGTTTGAGTAAAAAAAAAAAAAAAAAAAAAAAAAAAAGTTTACGGTGGTTTTGTAAAATAAAAATTTTTTTTTTTTTTTAAATTTCTTATCACATTGTCGTCATCATTCGTCGTGATAACACGCATGGAAATTTTCTAAAGTTTTCTTTTCCTCCCCCTCCCCCCTCCCCTCCTTTTTTTTAGTTTTGAAATGATTTGGAGAATTTTAAATTGTAAAAAAAAAAAAAAATTTTTTTAAATAATAAAACGGTGGGGGGAAGGAGAAGGATAAGAAGGTGGGGAAGGGAAGGGAAATCGGGGGGAGGGGAGGGGTAGGGTAAAAACAAAATAGTTTTCTAATTTCATCGATTTGTTTATAATTTTTTTTTTTTTTTTGTTTTTTTTTCCTCTCCGCCCATTAACAAAACCAATGAAAAAAAAAAATTAAACTTTGATTCGAGTGAAAATTAATTTTACAAACTTACAAAAGCTTTTCTAATTTCCCTTTTTCCCCTCCTCCCCCTCTCATCCTCCCACCGCCCCTATATAATAACCCTTTCCGCCCCCCGTTCCGCCCCCCCCTTTCCGCTCCGCCCAGTTGTTGTTGTTGTTATTAGAATTCGTTTTGTGTTTCCCTTTCGTTTTTAAATATCCATTAGAAAAAATTTTTTTTTCAGGTTTTATTATTATTATCATCATCATCATCATCGTCGTCATGTTCGTCGTCACGAGTTTTTTTTTTTTTTTTTTTTTTTACATTAATATTTTTCTATTTATTTTATTTATATTTTATTTTTAATAAAAATGGCAGGATGCCATTTGGCTTTTATTCACAGACGAACGGACGTTATATTATTATTATTATTATTATTATTATTATTATTATTATTATTATTATTTGTATCCGATTCTTCGTTTATCGATTGATTTATCGTTGATCGTCTCACGTACCTTTTTTTTTCTCGTATTTAATTTGGTCGTCGTTTACGTCACTTGAAAAACGTTTCGTAAGAAAAATTTTTTTTTTATTTCCAACGTAAATCAACGTGTTAGACCCAAATAATAATAATAATGATAATAATAATATTTTTTCATCGGTTTTCGATGAACGAAAAGAGGAAAAAAAATGATGACGTCAACTAAATAATAAAAAAAGTGAGATTCGGTCAATAATTAAAAAATCAAATCGCGTTATGAAAACAAAATGGCCGGTAGAAATATTATGAATGATGATGATGATGATGATAATAATAATAATATTTTTTGTTTGTGTTTGGAAAATGAATGAATTTGAAATATGGTTTATGATAATTTTTTTGTGTGAATCGTTTTAAATGATTTATATTTTTAATTTTTAAATGATTTAAAACAAAAATTATTATTATTATTATCATCATCATTATTATTATTATCATTATTATTGTTATTATTATTATTATTATTTCTCATCTAAATGTTTTTTTTTTTTTTCGACAGTTGTTAAAATATTTCGTTTTATTTTTATTTTTTTTAGTTTTGTTTTCGTTTGCTTTTAAAAAGAAATAATAATAATAATAATATTTAAAAACAAAATTTTATTACGTAATGATAATGATAATAACCTGCAGCGCGGATCCGACGGATCGAGGGAAGGGAAGGGAAGGGTTGGGAAGGGATAGGATGGGAAAAAAGAAATCAAAACAAAACAGTTTAACCTCTTTTAATGTCGATGACCTCAAAGGAAAAAAAAAAATAAGAAAAAAATTTAACAGAGCCAAAGTGATAATAACCAACAAACAAACAAACAAACAAACGAAGGAAAAAATTTCTTTTGCTTCCTTTGTAATAATAATAATAATAATAAATTTAAATAATTGCTCACTTGAATTTTTTTCTTTACAACGGTCAAATTTAATAATAATAATGATGATAATAAGATAAGTAGATAATAAAAGGAGCAAAATGTTTAACGAGAGCAAAAATGAAACGAATTTGATCGAGCAAACGCACGCACGCACGCACGCACGCACGCGGAAATTATTTCGACCGTTAAATTTTTTTTTATCATTATTATTATTATTATCATCACCGAAACATTTCCCCCCCCCTCTCCCTCCCTCCCTCCCCCCGAAAAAAAGAAAAAAGAAAAAAAAATATTTCGATTAAAATTTATATTAATGGGATTTTTTTTCGTTATTATCTCGAACGTCGACGACGACAAACAACAACCACAACGACAACAACAACAACAACAACAGAATAATAATAATAAAAACAACAGCAAAAAAACAAAAAGAATAATCTTTAATCTCGAATTTATTTATTTATTTATTTGTTATTGGATTTATTTATTATTAAGTTTTTTTTTTTTCAAGTTCGTACGGACGTCATTTTGAATTTTCATCATTTTTTTTTTTTTTTCAGAGATTTCGGAACGGATTCGTATTTCCCGCCCTTTGTTTTTTTTTCTTCTGCTTTCGCTTCTGCTTCTACGTTTTCCACATGGGTAAGTCATTTTAATAACGTTAAAAAAAATTTTTTTTCGTTTGTTTGTTTGCTCGCGATTGTTTAATTTAAAAAAAAAAGGGAAAAATATGAGGGAATCGTACTTACTTTATGAACATTGTGATACCCGTGGGTTCCATAGCTCTGGATATTCCCTTCCAGGAAGCTACCAAATTGTATTTTTGTTTTGCCGTGAGTGGTAATCTCGGATCCGTTTGTGGCGGCGGTTTTTCATCTCCTTTTAAATCTCCGCTCCCGCCTCCTCCTCCTCTTCCTCCATTTTGCGTACTTTTTGCACATCCCATTTCTGTCCTTTTTTTTTTTTTTCTATTAACTTTTTATTTATTTAAATTATTCAATTATATTCACTTTGTTAATTTCACAATTTTTCAAATCATCATCATCATCATCATCACATCATCATAAACATTATTGTAATAATAATAATACTAATTCACCGAACAAAAAATTAAAAAAAAAAGAAAAACACATTACTATGATAATAATAATAATTTTATTATTAGCGGTTGTTGTTGTTGTTGTTGTTGTTGTAATGGCGACGATAGCGAGCGATGATGATAACAAACTGATGCCTGTTAAATTAAATGAATCAATATGAAAAGAAAACGAAAACATTAAATGACCGGAAATAAATTCTTAAGAGGTTGTTTGTTCATTTTGCACGTGTCAATAGAAACACCATAAAAGGAAAGGGAAACGGATCGTTTCGCGTAAAGGGAAAAATTTTATTATTATTAAGTCATACGTAGTTTGTTTAACGTCACGATTCGTACTTTCGTTCGTTCGTTAAAAAACGAGTTGGGTGAAAAAAAAGAGGGGGGAAGTGGGGGGGGGGAAAGCTAGCAAACCGCAGCAGAAGAAAAAGGAGAAAAAAAACCGGAATTTAATTACCTGTAAGCGTGACTTTTGACTTTTTCCAGGAAACTTTTTCTTTTCTTTTCTTTTTTTTTTTTTTTTTGTTTTTCTCCGCATTTACTGTAAGTAAAACCGTGACGGGGAAAATTTTTTTTTGCTTTCGTTAATGTTTATCATCATCCTTGGGCAAACAAACTTATTGTTTAAATAATTTAATTTTTTTTTAACTTTTTCGCAAAAATTCATTTTTTTCCTTTTCTATTTTTCCAAGATTTTTCTCGTTTTTCTTCTTTTTTTTCTTTTTATATATTTTGTTTCGTTTTCGTTTTTTCCTTTTTTTTCCTTCCTTTTATTTCAAATGAGTAAAAAAAAACAAACGAGACAATTTCAAGTTTTCCTTTGTTGATTATTTTCCTTTTTTTTTTTTTATTGTTTTTATCGCGAGTTTTACGATAATAATGACGTCATAATCATTTATTGCCTCCCTTATTATTCTTGTTTTTTCTCTCTCTTTCTCTCCCTTTTTTATTCTTTACCTGAAACGAAATTAATTAATATTATCATTATCATTGAACGTTTAGGTTTAATTTTTAAACGTTGCCAAATCATCATCATCGTTTGTTGCAATTAAAAAAAAAAACAAAAAACTTTCGAAAGAGTTTATTACAGTAAAATAATAATTTGAATTATTATCATTATTTCGGAAAGAAAAAACCTTTTGCAACGTTTATTATTATTATTATTATTCGTAGTTACGTATAATTTTCTTTTTCGATTTGAAAAATTTTTTTTTTTTTTTAGAGAAAAGAAACAAGAAGTAGGGAGGGAGAGGGAGGGGGGGAAAAACTTGAAAGACTCCATTTTATTTTCCTCCATTTTATAATTTTTTTTTTTCTTTTTTTTTCGCTTCATTCGAATTATTTTAAAAACTTTGGGAGGGGGGAAAAAAAAAACTTTTTTTTTAAAAAGATTTAAATTAAAAACTTTTTAAAATTTTCCCGGCAAAAAAACAACAACAACAACAACAACAAGGACAACGACAACGACAACAAAAAAAAATGAAATTTCAATACATTTTTCACTTTCCCCTTTACCCCTTCCCGCTTTCCATCCTCGGATTATGTTGTATCGATCGATGTATCGATATATCGAACGATTTTTTCACACGCGATAGAGATTTTTTTTTTCTTTTGAAAAAAAAAAACGGGAATTTTGTTTGTTTGTTATGAAAATGACAAGGGAAAGACAAAATGGTCGCCTGCGAAATTGTTTTGAAATTGAATTTGAAAAATTTGTCAAATTCCGACAAACGAGAAGAAGAGTATATTATTAATAAATAAATATAGGACGTTAAAATTGTTTTGTTCCTTGTGTCTGTTTGTGTGATTATGCGACACTTTTCCCCGAATCCCACTCCCACCCGCCCCCCGAAAAAAAAGAGACAGAATCCCGACATTTTTTTTGTCCTTTTCCTTTAAACTACGTATATTATTTGACCCTAAACCGTCAAAAACGTAATAATAATAATAATAATGATAAAAATTATCGATTTATTCGTGAGGAGGGGAGGAGAGGGGGGACGAGGAGGAGGAGGATTTGTGTCGAAAAATAATTTAAATTTAACCGGGTTTACGAGGAAAAAAAGGGAAAAAAAAGGGAAAAACGTTCGGGAAATGCAGATGAGGAAAAATAAAGGAGATGAAAAAAAAAAAAAAAAGAAAACTTTCGGAAAATCTTTTTCTTTCTTTCTTTCGATAGAAATTAGTCTACGTGAAAAAAAAAAGAAGAAGAAGCAGAAGAAAAAAGATTTTGTTGTCATTGATAATCAGTAATTGGAACTGATAATGGATGCTGTTGTAAATTAAGATAAATTGTTTGTCTTTAAAATACGCGAGTGGAAATTTAAAAATAAAAAATAAAAAAATATATTATGAAAGTGGAATTCAAAACCGGAAATAGGGGAATGGACAAGAAAGAAAAAAGAAAACAAGAGAATAAAGACGACACGATAACATAAAATTTAATAATAAATCTTTAAAAGGAAACAACAACAACAATAAGAATAAGAGGAAAGAATTCAAAGAAGAAAAGAAAAATCGTCGTGGCAGATGTAAATTGAAAAGTGCGACACTTGAAAAAAAAATTTTTTTTTTTTTTTTTATTCGAGGTCATCCCACGCAATTATTTTTATTTTTGCGACAAAGTATTACGACGACAAAAAAAAAAAAAACCTCGAAAGAAAATTGGACCGTTTTCAAATTGTCAAATCGACCTTTTTCCATTTTCCTTTTTTTTTTTTCCTTTTAATTCATTTGGAAGGGACGGAAAAAAAAAAAAAGTGAAATTAAAATTGAAAATGGGAAAAATTTGGAACGATGAACGTGGGGGGGATGTGGGGGGGGGGGGTGGCAAATAGCTGGCATTGTGTTACGTTTTAAAATATATATATATATATATATATATATATCCC
>NW_002987276.1:1009574-1014574 GCF_000006295.1 Pediculus humanus corporis | reverse complement strand
TAATCTTTCAATACATTCTCTCTCTGTCTTTCTTACACACACACACACACACATATTTTCCACTAACTTTTTTCTTTTCTTTCTCTTTCCTTCTTTCACATTTTACAATAACATTATCTCTCTCTTTTTCTCTGTCTCTCTCACTTTTATTCTCATTATCTCATTTTAGTTGTATTATTTTTTCGATTTTTCACCATCATTTCCTTTCTCTCATCTCCCCCTCTCTCTCTCTCTTTCTTTCCTTTTTTTACTTTATTAATTTTTTTTCCCCCACCGTAATCATCCGTTATTATATTTAATATATATATTTTTACCTTTTAATTTTTCCTTTTTGAAAAAACAGAAAAACCTTTTTGAAAATTTAGATTTTATTATTTTGAAATTTTTTTTTTTTTTATAAAAAAAAAACATTATTTAATTTTTATTTTCAAATTCCATGATATAAAAAAAAAAATGCCGCTGGAAAATAAATAAGGAAAACAAAAGAGAAAAATTTTTTAAATTTTTTAACGGTTTTTAAAAAGGAAATATTGGGGGAAAGAGAGAGAGAGGGGGGGAGAAAGAGAAAGAGAGTGGAAAAAGAAAAATAATAACGAAATAATAATAAAAGCGGTCTACCAAATTTTTTATTTATTTATTTATTTCGGGCTTTAATAGAAGGCGGTGTGCGTTTGTGTGGAATGACGTCATTAAAAATTTTTTTTTTAAATTTCAATAATAATAATAATAATGATGATGATGATGATCATTGGAAAAACGTGTTTGATGCGTTTTGAAAAAAAAAGAAATTTGATTTTGAATTTTTTCCTTTTTTTTCTATCTCTCTCTCTCTCTCTCTCTCTCTCTCTCTCTCTCTCTCTCTCTCTCTCTCTCTGTTTTGTTTATTATATAGACAAATCTCATGACACGAACCTTTGACGGTTAATCGTGACGATAAAAAAAAAATTCCTTTGTCGTCGTCGTTCAAACCTCTAATTGACACTTGAATTCTCGTGCCGTGTTCATTTGCCCGTGACGTGACAATTTTTTTTTGTTTGTTTTGAGACGAAAGGGAGATAAAGAGAAAAAGAGAGGGAGGTACAAAGGGAGAAAAAAGGGATAGGGGGGAGGCAGAGACAGAGAGTGAAAGGGAAGGTATTAGAGAGATAGAGAAAGCGAGAGAAAAAATGGCATAAAGAGAGAGAGAAAGAAAGGGAAGGTATGAAGAAAAAAGTAGTGGGAGGGGGTATAAAGAGAGAGAGGGGGAAGCCGTAAAGAGTGACAGAGAAAGGGAGAGGGGGGAGAAGGCATAAAGAGAAAAAAATAAGAGTAAGAAAAATCATAGAGAGTGAAAAAAAAAAAAAAACGAATTATATCGTTTTGCTGACTTTTTTTTTTTTTTTTTTTTTTTTTGTTTCTGAAAAAGTTTTGAAACAGCAAAAACGACGGGGACGACGATGACGACATAAAACTTTATTATTATTATTATCATCATCATTATTTGAAACTTCATAATTTAATTAGATAAATAGTTATTAATGATAATTATTAAAATAATTTTTTTTTTTTGGAAAAACCTTTTTACGTGTTTGTGTGTACGGAAATACGAATAATGATAATGATAATAATGATGATGATGATTATGATGATGATGATGATTATTATTATTATTATTATTATTATTATTATTATTATTTTATAATTTCTACGGATTATTTAGTAATTAAAATATGAATAGATGAAAAGAATAAATAATTGCGGATAAATAAATAAATATTTGTTGTTTTAATAAAATTTTATATATATATATATATATATAAATGAATTAAGGTCAGGTTAAATGATAAAAAAGGTTTGGAAGGTTTAAAAAGGGGGGGAGGGGGAAAAGGGAAAAGGAAGGAAGAAAGGAAGAAAGAAAGAAAGAGAAAAAAAAGGTTTAACGTTATTTATAAATGTTTCAAAATTAGAACGAAAAATTGGGCCTTAGGGAAAAATTTTTATTCGGGAAAAGTCATTTTCATCACTGTTTCTCTCTCTCTCTCTCTCTCTCTCACTTTCTCTCTCTCTTTTTAATTTTCCATCAGATTTTTCTTTTCATTTAAAATTTTCTTATTTTTTCCCATTTCCTCTCGCGAGTTTTTTTTTTTTTTTTTTTTTTTGTTCACCTTCCGCCTCGTGGTTTTTTTTATTTCCTCTACTCCTCCTCCTCCTCCCCCCTGCTTTTATTTTCTACCTTTTTCAGTTTTACCTTTTCCCTTTTTTGTTTTACCTTTTTTTCATGTTGTTCGATTCGACTTTTTCCTCGGGGGAGAACGAAAAAAAAAAAAATTTTTTTTTATTCATTCATTCATTCATACATTCAATCAAAACGTGAATGATTGATTGATTGACGGTTGGATGGTTGGATCGATCGTTCGTTCGTTTGTTTGTTTTTTTGTTTGTTTATTTGTATTGCACAATGTTTATTATTACGTAATTTGTTTTTTTTTATTTATTTTTTCTCTCTCTCTCTCGTTACTTAAATAAATGAGAAACAAACAAACAAACAAACAAAACAAAATTTAATTTGGACGATATGAGATGATGATGGAAAAAAAAAAAAATTCTTCTCCCTTTTCCTCTCTCTTTCTTCTCCTCCTCGTCCCTTCCCCTCCCCCGATTTCAATTTCCGGGAAATTTATTTTTTCCGGTTTGGCAATATTTGAAAAATAAAATAAATTTTTTTTTTTTTTTTTTGCTTAAATTAAAATATTCTGAAGTGGTGCAAAAAAAAAAAAAAAAAAAACTAAAAACTCTCCGGAAAAATTCCGAAGAAATTCGGTAGAATTAAGGGGGCGGGAGCGAAAGCGGGGGCGTTCGGGAGGTAAAGTTTTAACCGTGTGCGGGGGAGGTAGGGTGGAGGAAGGAGGACGGGGGAAGTTTTAAAATTCAAAAGAGAAATACACGAAAAAAGTTCAAAATACATATATATATATATAAAGAAACAAAGTTTACAAAATCTTGCAAAACTTTTTTCTATTTTTTTTTCTTTTTTAGCCATTTTTTTATTGCACCTGAGCTTTTCTTCATCATTATCATCATCATCATTTATTTATTTATTTATTTTAAAATTAAACAAATTGAAAAAAAAAATATTTAAGGAATTCGTATCCCTTTGAAACGTCAAATAATATCAAAATAATAATAATAATTAATTATCTCACGCGGGAAATTTAAAAAAATTTTTCCCTTTTTATTAATATATAAATAAATAAATAAATAAATAGACATAGACATTGATAAATTGGATTATTATTATCATCATCATCATCATCATAATATTTTGTTATGTGATATGTAATAATAATAATAATGATAATTAATTGACTTACCGTGTTATGTATAAACGTGTTTTTAAACACACAAATAATTTTAAACTTTTTTCTAAAAAATTTAATAACGAAGGCCTTTTATTATTATTATTATTATTATTATTATTATTATTATTATTATAATTGACACAAAATTCGATTTAAAAAAGGTTTTTTTTTATCCGGGGAAAAACAAACCACGGAAACGGATTTTTAAAAAAAAAAAAAAAAGAAATGGAGAAAATTTTTCACATGTCGTTTATATGGGGGAAAATTTTCTTTTTTTTTATTGGTAAAACACCGAAAATATTTCACCGATCGTTTTTTATTTATTTATTAATTAACCGTGTTATTATTATTATTATTATTACAGCCTCAACGAAAAAAAAAAAATTTTTTTACTTTTTGTTTGTTTGTTTGTTTGTTGGGGGACCGTGAAAATAAACGTATATAAACGTAGAAATGACGGTTGTAATGGCTCCGGTGCAACTGGCTTTTCCCCCAGTTTTTCTTTCTCATTCATGATGTTCCTGCTCGCGATTCTCCGTAATTGATCGCATTGAAACTGAGTTTCTCTTTATCGATTACTTTTCACGCAACCGAAAACGCGTCGCAGGGAAATTTTTTTTCTTCTCCCCCTTCCCTCCCTTCCCATCCCCCCTTCTCCCGTGTCGTTCGTGTTTAAATGCAATAATAATAATAATAATAATAAATAATACCGAAGGATGATGATGACGTCATTTCGTTTTTTTTTTTTTTTTGGAAATTTTGGCGCAAATTTTATTATCATTATCATTATCATTATTATTATTATTATTATTATTATTATTATTATTATTATTATTATTATTATTATTATTATTATTCTACGAGGGAGTTTTTTTTTTTTTTTTTTTAAAAAAAAAATCATAGAGTATAAAAAAAGAAAAATAATATATATATGGGGGAGGAGGACGAGGGAGGGGGCGGAGCGGGGGAGAATGGAACGACGAAGGGAAATTTTTTTAAAAAAAAAAAAAAAAAAAAAGTATAAATGTAAAATGAATTAATTTATATGTTTTAACTTATGGTTAAATATTATTTTTTTAAATTACGGGAATAAGAAGAGAAAGGAGAAAAAAAAAATTATTATTATTATTATTATTTTTTTTTTTATATATATAAAAAACGTTTAACAAAGGAATTTTTAAAAAGAGTGATTTGAGTGGGGGAGAGTAAGGAGGGGTGGGGAGAGATCAAGGAGAAGAAAAAAAAACGTTTTGAATCGGGGAGGGGGAGAGAAAGGGTTAAAAATGCTACGTGATTTTTTTTTTAACGTTCTTATACGTATTCGGAAACGACGGTAATGAGACCCCTATTATTATTATTATTATTATTATTATTATTATTATTTTGAATTTTCGATACGATTTGATGGAAAATCGTTTTTTGTTTGTTGTTCTTTACTTCCCGTTGTCGTCGTCGTCGACGCAAAAGACAAATTATCTTTGTCTATTTTGTATATGTGACGTAAAACAAACAAACATGAAAATCCTCGTCTCGTTTGTCTGTTTATTCTTTCGATAATGAAAACAAAACAAAAAAATTAAAATTAAACAAAAATTGAAAGGTATGATGAAAATCCCCGTGTCAGGTTTACTATTATTATTATTATTATTATTGTAAATATAA
>NW_002987276.1:985623-1009439 GCF_000006295.1 Pediculus humanus corporis | reverse complement strand
ATTAGAAAAAAAAAAAATTTCGTATCGAATAAAATAAATGATGAAATCACGTGTTTTATTTTTGATTACACACACGCACACGTGGCAGAAGAAAAAGAAGAAAAAAACAAAAAAAAATTTTTTTTTAAAGAAAATCATCATCATCATCATAATCATTATTATTATTATCGCGATTAATTATCTTAATTTATATCACGAATTAATTACGAATAATTTCCCCCACCTCTCTCCCTCCCCCCCGAAAAATTTTTTTTTCTCCTTCTTTTTTCTTCCCCGAGAGTTTGTTTATCTGGATAAACGATTTGGTAGTCGTTTTCCCGATTGGGCGTGGGGGATGGAGGAAGGTGGAGAGAGGGGATGGGGATACGGGGGAGGAGGGAGAAAATGGTGGAAAATTAAATAATTAATCAATTATCAAATTACATGGAGTAAAAAAAAAAAAAAAAATTTTTTTCTCATTTTTTAATTTTTTTTTTTTTTTTTTGCGTTCCAGTTAATTAATATTAAACCGGAAATGGTTCAAATTTGTTTCCATTGGGAGTTGAAAAAAAAAAGGTAATTTTTTAATATATATTTTATTATTATTATTTAAATGGAGAAAAGATTAAAAAAATAATTATAATAATAAGAAGGAGAAAAAGAAAAAGAAAGAAAAAATTCTCCAGGGCTTGGTTTTCTCTCTCTCTATCTCTCTTTCTCTCTCCGTTGGAATCTTCATTTTCATGCTTTTGTATCATTTGACTAATTTAATTTTTATTATAAAGCAACATTCCATGGAATCTTCTTTCCAGAGTCGCCATTTTACGTCATACTGTCTCTGGAAAAAAAAAAAAAAAGGAAAATAATTAAAAATTTTTAATTTTTTGTTTATTTTCCAGTCGCGTTCGCACGTAATTTGTAAATTTTCTCTTGACTTCCCTCCCTTCCTCCCTTCCTCCCCCCCCACGAAAAAAATAAGATGATGATGATGATGGAAAACTCACGACTGGAAATTTGTTTCCAATTTTAAGATCGTATAAAAATTTTTCAGATTTTTCATTTTGTGTCGGACATTCGGTGTGCGCGCATCCGTTCGTATCCATTCCTATCCAGGGTAAATCTCCAGTTGCAGATGCCCAATAGGCTCGAGTTTCTAAATCGCTGTAATTTCCATTCGTCGTGTAATCGAATTCTATTTTAACTCTTTTACCTCTTTTAACTAGGCAGGGTTTGTTTTGTTCCGTTTCCGGACATGGAGTCACACGTACTTCCTTCACGTCACAATTTAAATTAACTGAAATCGAACAACAAACATTTATAATAATGATAATAAAACGGCGACATTTTTTTTTTCACCCAACCAACACCGTACCTTACCTTCCAGCCCTCTTCCCTCTCCCAAAAAAAATAGGTCATTAATTTTCCCCCTTCCCAAAAATAATAGGTCATTAATTTCCCCTCCCCTCTCCTTCTTTCAATATTATTATTATTATTATTATTGAATCATTTGATAAAGGTGACAAGGTCAAGGACATGAAAAAGGATACGAAAAAAAAAAAAATTTTTTTTTAATTATTAAATTAATAATTTTTCGTTTTGGATAAAATAAAAAATTATGTAAAAATTATTTAACGTGTAAAGTTAATAATGATGATAATAATGATAATGATAATGATGATGATGATGATGATGATAATAATAATAATAATTACACGTTTATTACGTGTTTATTCCTCTCTCTTAGTGTTTTTTCCTTCCCTTTCTCTCTCTGTGCCTTCCTTTCTCTCTCTCTCTCTTTTGCTCTTCCATTTTGTCAGTTTCAAAGTTTTTTTTTGTTAGTCACACACATAAAAGTAATTAATTAATTAATTAATTAATTAAAAAGTTATCGTCGTTTTTAGTGTGTAATAATAATAATAATAATAATAACAAAAATTTTACTTTTAGTCTTTATTCCCTGTCTCTCCCTCCATCCCTGCCTTATCCCCTCTTATCAAAGGTGAAAAATTTTCATTCAAAGAGAGAGAGAGAGAGAGAGAAGGGGAGGGGAGGGAACGGGAGGAGAAAGGGGTATTTATTGACATTTTTCCTACGTGGTACTAATTGTTGTAACTTTGTGTAAAAAGAAAAAAGAAAAACTCACCGTGATTTGGACATTTTTCAGTTTTGACAACTTCCGCCGTTGTCGTCATCGTAACAATTAATAATAATAATAATGATATAAAAAAAAATTCAATTATTATTATTTTCATGTTTATGACGTACTCGTTGTTAAAACTCAATGCGAACTAAACTGAAATGAATAAGAAAAAAAAATTTTATTATTATTATTACTATTATTTTTTTTAACTTGAAAGGTCAAAAGTATCATCGATAATACGCACACACACGCACATTTTTTTGTGTAAATGGACTCGTTATTATTATTATTATTAACATTATCAACGGATATTATCAGAAAAATATGTTTTAATTCCATTTTTTTTTTCTTTTTCTTATTCTCTCGTAAACCTAAATCTAATTCGTTGGTTCTTATTAATTATTATTATTATTATTATTATTAATATTAAAATTTAAATGGGAATTTATTTTGTAATATTCAGCAAAAAAAAAAAAGATTAAAAGATTAAAAAAAAAAATGGCGGCGCGTGTTTGAAATCGTTTTTAAAAATAAAAATTTTGTTTATTTTATTTATTTTTGATTGAATGACTCAAAGTATTAATTGATTAAATTTCTTTGTTTAAAATTTATTTAGACAAAATAATAATAATAATAATATTAACGGGGAGAATTAAAATCAAAAAAGAAAAAAAAAAAAGAATTTTTTTTTTTCAATGGTTAAAGAATGCTTGTTGAAACAAAGCAGAAACATTCGATATATTTCGATATATCGAAAATTTAATTCAATAGAATCCTCCTTCCATGTGGGTGACGAGCGTTACTTGATATACATATTTCTAAATGAATTTTTTTTTTTTGGTTTTTAAATGAATTTAAGTAATTTAACGTTTTTCTTTTTGAAAAAAAATGTTATTTACGGCTTTTAAAATCGATCGTTTACAATTTTATTACCTTTTTTTAATATTTTATTTAACGACTCAATTAATCATATTCGGGTATTTGAATGTTAATTATAAAAAATTATCAAGGGATTCATCAGTAAGTTTTATTAATATTTTTTATTTTCTATTTGTTCTTTCTTTTTCTTCTAGAACATTCCATTAAAAAAAAAAAAAAAATTATGATGATGATGATAATGATAATTATTAGAAAAAATGGTTTATGTTTCTGCATTAGGCTAATATTAAACGTTTGAATGAATTGAATTAGGAATGGTGATTGTTAATTCATTTTGTTTTTTTTATGCTGCTGGTCGAATATATTTAATAAATTAAAATTTAATTAGGTGCAAATTACAAATAAATTAAATTCATTTATAATTTTTTTTTTATTTCCAGGGAATACTACACACCTATAATGATTTATTAAGGATTTTAAAGAGTGAAGCACAAATCGATAGAAGTGGGATTTATAAAATATTTAAATTGATATCATATAATTTTAATAATAATAAAAATGATGTGACATTAATATCCCAGTGTTCTTTTAATCATGTACACATGATAGAGGGTTTGTGCGACAAGTGGGATGTGAGTACTCGTTTCATTTCACATTTTTTTTTTTTTTTTTTTTTAAAGGATTTTAAATGAATTGTGTGTATTATTATTATTATTATTTTCATTTTTCAGGGTCCAATATCAGTAGCAGTATTTGGCGATTGGAATGAATTGGAAAATATATTGTGGAACATGACGAGAATTGTTTATTGCAATAAATGCAAAAAATTAAACATGCAGTTGGTCTTACCCAACAACGATCACAATCGTTAGTTTTATGTTTTTAACATTTACTTAAACAAAAAGGAAAAAGTAATACATTTAATAAGTTTGTTTTCTTTAAACAGTTTCAGGAATGAATATAATAAATAAATTAAATGTTTCATTTACTTCTTTCTCATGCAGACAAACAGTTGTCGTTCGTGAAATGAAAAAAAAAAATTATCAACAGTAAGTATATATATATATTGAATGTAATTATTCGATTAATTATGTACAAATAGTTTGTAAAACTAAATTTGTTTGTTTTTTTGTTCCAGTTTACATCCATATCCTGTAAATTTTTTAAGAAATTTAGCAAAATCTCAAAGTGTCACAGATTACATTTTGACAATCGATATTGACATGTTACCAAGTGAAAATCTTCGAAATGATTTTTTAAAATCAAAACTCGTTGAAAAATATCAATGGAATGATGTTGTGTTTGTTGTACCAATATTTGAAATTGAGCATGATGTACAAATGCCTCAATCTAAAAATGATTTATTGGAATGTGTGAAAATGGGAAAAGCTAGACCGTTTTATTTAGAACCATGTGAAAAATGTCAAAGTCTTACAAATTACACAGAATGGCTTAAAAATAATAAAACGTCAGGTGAGTGAGAAAAAAAATTTACAAGTTAAACATGAACTTCTTACAACAACGACAAAAGAAAAATTTTTTATAAAAATTTTTCCAGGGATTGAAATTTTATACGAAGTTGAATGGAAATATCCGTGGGAGCCATTTTTTATATCGAATAAAAAAGTGCCAAATTTTGATGAAAGGTTTAAACAATATGGAATGAACAGAGTCAGTCAGGTGAATTTTATTATTATTATTATTATTATTATTATTATTATTAATTAACGGTTCGTTGCTTAAGACTTTATCGATTACAAAAATTAATAATGATAACTTTTTTTTTTTCTCTCTCTCTCTCTCTCTCTCTCTTTCTCGAATGGTAGTGTTAAGAGAAAATATAACTAGAAATTAAAATTTAATAGTCTTGGAATTCCATCCGATGAGTTTTTTTTCTCTCTCTCTCTCACTCTCTCTCTCTTTGTCTCTGTCTGTCTCTTTCTCTCTTTCTAAATTTGTAATAATAATAGTGTCGCGTAACATCTTTTATTTCACCTTATTGAAATTTGCTACTAGTTGATATAAAAAAAAATAAAAAAAAGTTGTCTGATGCCATTAAATTTTTTTTTTTTTTGTTAATATAAAAATTTATTCTTCTCTCATTTTAGATTTGTGAACTTTACGTTGCGGGTTATAAATTTAAAATAATATCAAATGGTTTTCTCATTCACGACGGTTATAAAAGAAAAAATGAATTTCACGAAATGAAAAATTTAGATATGACGTCAAATAGAAAAATATATAATAGATTTAAATACGAATTAAAATTGAAATATTTCAATTCGACGAGAAAATGTTGAGGAATAGAAATTACAAAATTATTACACGAAATTCGGTGAGTGAATTTTCTTTTTTTTTTTTTTTCTTTTTTTGGAATTTTCTTCTTCTTTTCATTCTTTCATTCATTCATTCATTCATTCATTCTTTGGGTTAAAAAGAATGTTTTTATTATTATTTATTTATTTATTATTTCTGTGTGAGGTTTGGTTTATAATGGAGAGGAAAAGTTATGACGATTAACAAAATGGCGTCGGTTCGTTAATAACTATTATTATTAATTTTAAAAAGAAAGAAAAAAAATTAAGTTTGTTATTATCATTATTATTATTATTTTTCCGTTCGATTCGGATGGTTTCGTACGAGTGATTGTGATATATATAAATTTTTTTTTCGAAATAATTTTTTCGAGTAAAAAAGTGGGGGGGGGGGGGGAAAAAGGAAATTATTGGTCGGTTATTTATATGATTTCCGTCATGTTTCGGATTTTTTGTCGGGTTTAAAAACCGATTTAAATATTTATTCAATTTTTTTTCGAAAGTTGGTTAACATGGGTTGACGTTTTCATTAGCAAAAAAAAATTTTTTTTTTTTTTTTTTTTTTTTTAAAAAAAAAATAAAATGGAAAAGTTTTTGTGGAAAGGAAGAACATGATACTGAAACGTAATTGATACTACTACTGCCACTCTGTTCGAACGAAATTTATTATTATTATTATTATTATTATTATTATTATTATCATTATTATTAATAATGTTTTTTTTTTTTTTCTTTCTTATAATTATTTTCTCTTAATTTATTTTCTTTACGAATTCTTTGTCACATTTTTTTTTTACTTCGTTAATTTCCCTCCCTCTCCCTCTCTCTCTCTCTCTCTCTCTCTCTCTCTCTCTCTCTCTCTCTCTCTCACTGTGTGTGCTTTTACGCCGTGATTTATTGTTTTAAAACATCCGCTTTCGTTCCAACGGTTTTTAATCATAATCATAATTAAAATGTGGAACGCGGACGGTTAAGGTGGCGGTGGGGGGGGTGGCGGTGATGGCGGTAACGAGAGCAAAACAAGAGATTTCGATCGAGTCGCTTTTTTTTTAATTAATGTAAAATTAGATAAAAAAAATTTTCGTCATCATCATCATTATTATTATTATTATTAATTTTTTGTGACTCCCCGGGTACGATTGTGCCTTTGGGATAGGAGGGAAGGGAAGGGGGGTTAAAATGATAGAAAGAAATATTTCGGTTAATATAAAAAGGCTTAATAATAATAATAGTAATAATAATAATAATAATAATAATAAGAAACGCCTACCAATTACGATTGATTGTCTTCATTTTGATTTTTTTTCGGAAACCTACCTGACGTAAATGAAAATGAAAAACAAAAATTTTTTTTGTATTCGATCGGGTTTTGAAATTTTTTTTTTTTTTACCCCGAACAACCTTCCTCCCTTTCCTCCCTTCCCCCCCCCCCCAAAAAAAAAAAAAAAACAAAAACGAAAAGTAGAAAAGACGAAAGTTTGAAAACGAAGCGTTCGTGATTTTTTTTTTTTGTTTTTTTGGTTTTTGCTTTCGTTCAAAGATGAAATTTTCCAACTTTATTATCTACTGCCACGTCGTGATTTATGATTACAAATGAAAATGTGTTTAGGTTAGGGAAAAGGAAAAGGTTATGGAAAATCCAACGATTCGGTCGTTGTATTTTTTGCAACAACAACAACAACGACACCTACCCCCGTCGTTTCATCCCGTGGGATCATTATTATTATTATTATTTTTATAAGTTCGTATGAGAAACGTTTATTAAATAATAAATCATACCGGAAATTTGGATACGTTTAAAAAAAAAAAAGAGGAAACGAGCGCGCGATGATGAAGATGGAAAAGGAGAAGAAACAAACGATTGTGCCACGTCCGTCCCGGGTGGGGGAAGGGGGTTAAAAATAAACACGTACAATGAGTGTGAGAGAGAGAGAGAGAAGGGGGGAGAACCTTAAAAGATTGTCTTTTTTTTTTTACCCTCCGCGTGTATAAGAAAAGAAAAGAAAAGAATAAAGAACAAGAAACCCTGATGAAAACGGTCGTTACAGTTAGGCGATCAACCGTAATTCCTATCCCCCTATTTTGGTTTTAGTCAGTTGCAATTGGTATTCTCTTACTGTAACACGTTTTTTTTTTTTTTTTTTTTTTAACTTTTAAGTTTTAAGTTTTAACTTTTTTCTCTCTCTCTTTCTCTCTTTCTCTCTTTCATCTATTCCCACGGGGGAATTTTTTTACACTTTTTATTTATTTATTTATTTTTATTATTATTTTATCGTTATTTGTTTTTTTTTTTAAACGGGAAAAGAATCGATCGGGTGGGAAAAAAGAAAAAAGTGTTTAAAAAAAATTTTTTTTGTGGTTTTTTGTTAATTGTGCGACAAAGTGACGCAACAACAACAGTATTATTATTATTAATAAAATGATGTTTTGATTTCGAAAAGGCGTAAAAAAAAAAAAAAAAAAAAAAAAAAAAAACGCGGGTTCGGTGTGTTTTGTTTGTTATTATTATTATTATAGTTATTTTATATAAAAATGTTATTAAAAATGAAAAGGGATTCGAGTGTATTTCGTTGGCGGTTTTTTCGAAAATGACAAAAAAAAAAAAAAAAACAAAAAGTTTTTCCCGGGGGAAAAAACACGTGACGTAATTTTTTTTGCTGTCGTTTGCTGTCGTTCACACGTGAAAAAAGTTTTTTATATTTTCGATTTTCCGGTTATTAATTAAATAAATTAATTTTTTTTTGTTTGTTTGTTTGTTTGTTTGTTTGAATCGATCTTATATATGAACTTTGGTAATTTGGTATTATTATTATTATTATTATTTTATTTTGTACGGGAAGTGACGTAATAATTGCTTATCTCATCTTCTCTCTCACTCTTTCTTTTTGTTTCTATTTTACTCCCATTTGATTGTTTTTCAAAAATTTAATTTTTTTTTTTTTTTTTATTATTATTATTAAAACGAAGGGAAATTTTTGATTTTTTATTGTCACGTTGGTAGCATTTGTTATAGGTAGCATAAATTTCGGTTGGGTTCCAGGGAAAGATTCGAAAAAAATTATAGAGTGGAAACGTGGAGTAGGGGTTATGAGGCGGTGGAGTAAGGGTTATTATTATTATTATTTTTTTTTTTTTTTCATTTTCTACGATTTAATAATTCGCGACTCGATCGATCGATCGATCGATCGTTCGATAAATCGATTGTTCTCCCGCGGAAGTTTTGGTGGTGGTAAAAATAATATTCTCGCGATTTATTTACAGAAAGGAAAAAAAAGGAAAAAAAAAATTTTTTATTCGGATGGTACCTGTTCTCTCGATTACCATTTTTCTTTATTCTTCTTCTCATTATTATTATTATTATTATTATTATTACTATTATTATTTTTTTTGTTTCGTATTCAATTTCCGGTTTCACATTGAGAAAAGCGAGAAATGAAAACAAAAAAAAACAAAAAAATTTGTTTTTTGTTAGCTTCTGGTTATCAATTATTTTACGTTACGGAGTCGTCGATTAATTGAAATTCACGTCAAGAGAACACAAACAACCTTATAATAGAATCCTATATTATCATTATCATCATCATCATCATCATTATCATTATTATTATTAGTATTTTCTCTCTCTATTTCTCTTTTACCTTTTTTCCTTTTTCTATTTCAATCGTCCTTCATACGTACCTGAACTCTCGTAGACTTCCAATATATATAAATATATATTTATTTCACAATGGCTTTTATCCAATTTTTTTTTTTTCGTTCGTTTGTTTGTTTGTTTGTTCGATTGTTTGTTTGTTCGTTTGTATGGTGTTTTGTTTTATTTATTCATTTCGAATATTTTATTATTATTTTTTGCGTGAGTGGGAAAGAGAGACGACGACGACGCGAACGTTCGGTTCTTTTTTTTTCTCTCGTGCGAACTCGGGCGGAAATATAAAAAAATCCGTATTTTTTTTTTTTTTCCCCAGCCAGGTGTGATAAGGAAAAAGTAAAATAAATGCAAACTAAAAATAATAATCAAGTGGCACAAGGTAGTGAGGTAAGTTAATAACTACTGATAACGTTTTCCAGATTTTTATCCAGTAAAGAAAAATTTCCAGATGTATCCGTCGCTTTATCGAACACGTCGTTTAACGGCGGCGTTAAAAACGATTGCGACGACCGTTTATGGTCCAAAAGTCGTTTTTTACTATTTTCCCGTTTTTTTCTTTTAATTCATTCGAATAAAATAATCGAAAACATACGGATGGGAAAATAATAATAATAATAATAATAAAAGGACATTTTTAACCGAAAGTTTTAGAAGTTTTATTATTATTAACGTGATGCTGTGAAAAAAAAAAAAAAAACCGCTAGAAGACCGGTCGATCGGTCAATTTGAGATCGTTATCCGATCGTTTTAATAGAAAAAAAAAAAAAAAGAAAGAATTAAGTCAAAAAAAAAAAAAAAAAAAAAACGTTATAAAAACTTGTCGACGACTAATTTTTTTTTTTTTTTTTTTTTTTTTTTTTAATCTCGTTACGTCAACCTGTGAATATTAATTTTCTCAACAAACCTGATAAATAAATAAATAAATAAATAATTCTGGACTGGATTTAACGCGGAGTTTAAACGGAAATTGTCGAACGGACGCGACAATGGCGGCCGTGGCGACACATTCGGCGATGCGTTAAAATTTATAAAATTAATGTTGTTACTATTATTATTATTGTTATTTGCAGAAGCTGAACGATGAAGAAAGGTTCGCGATGGAACGACAAATTCAACAACAGCAGCTACAGCAACAGCAGCAACAATCATCGGTACCTTCCAGGCGATCGGGTGTCGTCGTCATGTCGCACCAAAGATACGAAGGTAAATAAATCAAAGATAAATAATTAATAAAGGTAGAGCGGGAGAAAGGGAGGGAGGGGAAGGGGGATTTTAAAAAACGCGGTCGTGGGCGGTTTTCGAAAAAAAAAAAAAAAAATGAAATTTTAATTTTCTCCAGGTTCTTGTTTAATAATAATAATAATAATAATAATAATATTTACAAAGAAAAAGAGAAAGAGAAAGGTAATTAAAATTCAGGTATTGTTGCTTTTGTTTTTAAAAAAATGAACGGATTGGAAATTTTATTATTATTATTATTATTATTATTATTATTATTACCATTGTTGAGGAATTCATGAAAAACATCATCATCATCATCATTATCATCATCATAATAATAATAATAATGAAAAGAAGGCGGTTGAATTGATAATGGCGGAGGTTCGTGCTGCCTACTACTACCACCGCCGCCGCGTTTTTTAAAACTTTCTGATTCGAATCGTTTCGATAATCCCGAACGGGATTAATTTTAATCTCCCATACATATAATCCGATGGATTTAACTTATTCGGTGGGATTTACAATGAGGAAAAAAAAAAAAAAAAAACGAGCGAAGGTGACAAGAGTTGTGTTGGTGATGGTGGGGGGGGAAGAAGGAAAATGTCGTCGCGAATCGAAGGAGGGACAGGGAGGGTCTGTTTTAATTCATCCCAACCGGGTACTTAACGTCCTACCACCCGGCTAACAACCCACCGAGTGCCATTTTTTTTTTTTTTTCTCGTTTCATCGTCGCCTCCGTTTTAACATTTCAACTTCCGGTTTTAGTCCCTACCTTAGGTTTTATTATCGCTTCCCTCTTTCCGCTTTATCGAGGGTTAAAAATTTTTTTTTTATTTAACATATGGTAAAAACGAATCGTTGTAAAAAAAAAAAAGAGGTTGTTTATTATTATTATTATTATTATTTCGTTTCGTTTTTTTTGTTTCTCGGGTTTCGTGAAAGTGAGTACAAGATTTAAAATTTGGGTAAATTGCCAAAGGGTCGTAAGAAAGGTAAAAAAAAGATACGAAGGGGAAGAGAGAAAGAGAGGTAAATGAGAAAAGAATTTAAAAAAAAGGGAGGAAGAAGAAGGAGAAGGAGGAGGGGAAGGAGAGAAGAAGGAGAAGAGGACCGGAATAATTGATGTGAAAATAACAACAACTTTGAGATATAAAAAAAAAAAAAAGAAAAAAGAAAAAAGTACAACCTGTACGATTCAGGTACGAAACGATGCAAGTGACTTGTTTTCAGGTACGACGACGATTCCGTTGAACGGTCATTAAATTTTTGGTTCGTTAATTTTAATGATCGATGGATCGATTGATGAATCGATGCTTCCGGTTATTTTTTGCATATTATTCGATTCGATTCTTTCTCTTCTTCTGCTGTCGCTGCTGTTGTTGATGATAATGATGATTAGTACGGCAGGTATTCGAACTTGCGTTAGAAAGAGATGGAGATATAGAAAATAAGTAAATGAAATGATTTATCGGTACCGTTATTATTTTGTTTGTGGAATAAATGAAATTGAATTGAATTTTTATTTTTCAAGATGGAGGAGAAATAAAAAATGTTGTTGTTGTTGTTGTTTATCGAAATGATCGTTGCCATGTTTTTCTACTTTACCAAGTTCAAGAACCACCGAAGAATTCTCAAGTGTTGTTCTCGGCGAAAAGAAGAAACATAGAAGTAGGAGGAGGAGGAGGAGGAGGAGGAAGAGGAGGAGGTCATTTGTGTTCTCTTTAGTCGTTTTCTTGTTTTGTTTTGTTGCACATTGAAAACATTTTATTTTATTTTATTTTATTTTATTTTACAGTGCGTGAGTGCGTGAGGAGGACGTTTTTATTTTTTCTAACCAAAAAAATGTAAATTTTTGGATAAAAATGACGTTTTGTCGTTGTCGTTGTGATTGTGATTGTTGTTGTTGTTTTGTGATACCTGGTTGTTGTGTATACCTGCGTGATCGCGTGATATTTGGTTGGTGTGTGTGTGTGTGTGTGTGACGTCGTGTGATATTTAAATTTTTTTTTTTTTGTTGTTGTTTTCCAAAGAAAAAACATTAATTTTTGAATTTTTGAATTTTTTTTTCCTGGAGAAAAATCAATAAAATAATAATAATAATAATAGTTAAAAGGAAAACCAAAGGAGGAGAAAGGAAAAATCGCGGAGAGGTGATGAAAAGGTAAAAAAAAAAATTTTTTTTTTTTTAAATTGTCAGAAGTGAAAGTTTTTTTTTATTTTATTATGTTGTTGCACTGGAATTCTAAAAAAAAAAAAACGTTAAACGTGCTGGAGAACGTAAAAGTAAATAATAATAATAATAATAATAATAATAATAATAATAATAATAAAATTGATTTTTTTAAAAATTTTATTTCGTACGGAGTGAGTGAGTCGTTCAGGTTTCAGGTCGATGAATGTTTAAAAATATTTTAACGTTGATTCATTTTCTTATTTTCTTTCTCCAGTTTAATTCTGGAACGATTATTCGAAATTTTCCAGGTTCGTGTCTCGTTTTATATTTTTTTTTCTTATTTTTTATTTTTTATTTTCCCTGGAATTTTTTTTTTTTTTTTATTTAACCCCGTAATGTGAAATCGTTATGGTATTTTATAATTTGTTTCGGTTTTAACTTAAAAAAAAAAAAAACCTTGAGAATAATAATAATAATAATAATAAAATTTTTCCAGTCGTCGTCGTCGTCGTCGTCGTCGTCGCCGCCGTAGTGTGCGTATAGAATTTTCTGGAATCGTAAAAAAAAAAAAAACAATAAGAAAGGAAAAAAATTTAATTCAAACTAATTTGAATTCTTGTAACTTGTTCTTGTGCTCCATGTGGTTGTTTCCGGAATGTTAAACATCAATAACAATTCTCCACCCCCCCTCCCATTTCTATTGTGAGTGGTATTAATAATAATAATAATAATAATAATGATTTAGGTTTTGAGTTATGGATTATTATTATTATTATTATTATTTATTATTTATTATTTATTATCATCATCGTGAATGGCGACGATTCGTATATGAATTTCTATATCCGTAATCTGGATATATGCGTATAGAGGTATCGATTATTTGTATTCGTTTGATAAATAATAATGATAATAATAATGATGATGATGATAATGATAATGATAATAATAATTCGTAGTTTTGTGATTTTGGAACCGTCCGCGCACGATTATTATTATTACATTGTTGTTGTTGTTGTTGTTGTGTGTCGTGCCTGTAATTTCTTCACGACGTGAAAGGTTAAAAATTGTTTTCTTTTTTTTTTCTCTTTATCTTCTGCTTTCTTAAATATAAATCAATCAACGACGGTGATGCCAATATTATAAAAATAAAAACCAAGTTGTTGTTGTTTTTTTTTTCGACGATGATGAAAGAGAGAGAGAGAGAGAGAAAATGTTGGCAGTAGTATTGATGAAAACTATCGAAGATGATGAATAAATAAAATGAAGAAGGAAAACAAGTTCCATGAACTTCATCGACACACCGCGCACACGCACACGCACGCACGCACGCATACCATATGGCCGTCAATTTTCTTGGTTGGCATCGACATATTTCATTATTATTATTATTATTAATATTCACACGTAATGTCTCTCTCTCTTTCTCTCTTGCCCGTATGTGATTTTTTGTGTGTGTGTGTGTGTGTGTGCGATGATTTGTTTTACGACCGAATCGAAATCTCGAGATTTGTGTTGGAAGGGGTGAGTGTGATGGTGGTGGTGGTGAGGGGGGTAATAACGAGGGTAGTAAAATTTTATTATTTTGTTCAGATTGTTCAGCACGCGAATCATAGAGAAAAGAAAAAAGGAAAAAATTAAATTTCGACTCGGGTGAAACGAACGAAATAATTATTATTACTATTTATATCGTGAATAATTATCCATCATTATTATCATTATCATCATCATCGTGGTTGTTGTTGTTATTAATAATAATTTCTCTTTCCTGTTTGTTCTTTTTTTTTTTTTTTTTTTTGTGCTCTCGAATTTACGTGATAACAGTAAAAAAGAAGTTTTTCCAGTTTTCATTCAGTCAGGGGTTTTCAATCAAGGCTTTGTCGACTGAATAACAAAAAAAAAAAAATTGTTATAAATAATTTGAAAAAGTATCATCATCATCATCATCATCATCATCATTATCATTAACTATGTAATTAGCATAATTAAGTGGTTTGGAATGGCGAAGAAGAAGCAGAAGAAAAAAAATTGTTAACAATCAATGTTTTCATTCAAAGATAACTGTTGTTCGGTGGGTGATGTTGGAGGGGAAGGTGACCGTTGAGAACAAAAAAAAAAAATGGCGGATGAGAAAAAGAGAAAATAAAATTAGTAGAATTGTATGGTAAATATTACTCGTTCGTTTCGAAAAAAATTTTCTTCTGCTTTGTTTTTGTTGTTGTTGTCGATGATGATGATGATGATAACGATAACGTTGTTTTACTTTTCTTCTCACCCATCGCGTCGTCGTCCGCCATTTTTAATTTTTATTTATAAATAATCAATTCAATATTCAATAACGACCCGCCGCCCTGGATAGAAAGTTTGAATTTATAATAATAATGATGATGATAATAATAATAATGATGATGATGATGTTAATAATAATAATGATGATGATGATGTTAATAATAATAATGATGATGATGATGATTTTTTTTTACAATTGACCCCGGAAAAAAGAGAAGAAAAAAAAAAATCGCACGATTGTATCCGAAAGGGGTTTTTTTTTTTTTTTTTTTTTTTTTTTTTTTTTGTTAACAACAAACAAAACAAACACCCGTCAACCCGTCGTCTCTCACCGGAAGTTGTTGCTTTTTTTTTTTTTTTTTTACATACGAAATCATGGGAATCACCTGTCGGATTTCGATTGTTTTTTATTTTGCAGGTGTAACCGCGTTATAGCCGTCGTTTCTCTCGCCGCCCTTAGACCTTAAACCCCCTCCCCTCCCTTCCCCTGCCCCCGTTTCACGGAAAACGGATGGGGAGGGGTTTCCCTTATTAATAACACCACTCGCCGTGACGTCACGGAATACCAACCCATGGATATTTCCGGAACGTTTTTCTTTTTTTTTTTTTTTTCTTATTTCCACCCCGGCGTTGGTTTAATTCGCTTTTGTTACATGGAAACCTCTCGAAATTAATTAATTAAGTTATTATTATTATTATTATTATTATTATCGATCATTATTAATTTAGGGCATTACGACATGGCGTTTCCGTATGAATGGAAAATATGTGGCGGTAAAATATGCGTTTTTTCTTTCTTTCTTTTTCTTTTTTTTACGCTTTTCGACCACGAACAATTTTTTTTCCAGCGTCTTCCTCCAAATACCTGAAAAAGAAAATTCGCGAGGGATAACAAAAAAAAATTTTTTTTTTTCACAATCGCGTATAAATATTCTTCCATTTTGAAATATTCAAGGTTGGTTGAAGGAGTTTAGTTTCTTAATTAAACGTGAATAGAGCGTGTCGTGTCCGCACGGCGCACACCATCTTTTTATTCTTTTGCAGGTTGTTCTTCCTCCTTCTCCTATTTCTTCTTGACTCTTCCTACCGCCACCCTTACCACCCCCCACCACCACCACCACTTCACTCCATGACTATTCCTCCGGTCCCCGAGGAATTCCGGTTCGGTTCATCATTCTTCGGAGCACTTCGGCCACGCAATATGAACCTGTCCTTCTAACTTTTCATACCTTAGACCTTATTACGTCACGGTTCGGTAAATGAGCGAGCGAGCGAGCGAGCAAGTTGGATTATGAATAATAACGTTTTCCAGCGAATGAATATTTAATAATAATAATAATAATAATAATAATAAAATTTTTATTAGTTCAAAAAAAAAAAAAAAAAAATGAAACGTAAAGTCGAGGCTGGCGGGTTCCCCCCTCAAAGACTTTCCTGTGGTCCTCAAACGCTTTATTTATCGTAATTACAGTTTATCATTATTATTATTATTATTATTATTATCCACCATTAAACACGACAAGGCTACTTGTCGGAGTTTTTAAGTATTTATCCGAGGTTTCTACCCAATTCCTTAGGGACAAATACTCGAATTTCGGTGGTGCCACTTATTATAAGATAGCACCACATCAATTCTTGAAGGTCTTCCTGAGTCCGTCTTTTTCGATGGGAACGATTTGTCTCCTGAACTGGGCTCCGGTGACTAACATCTTTGGAGTGGCCAGGGTCAGAAGCAGTGAAATTCACGTTCTCGTCGAGCTGCCTCAGGTCGACAGTAGAACAAGATTTTGTTTTTGGTTCTTACTTTGTCTTGTTCTCATTTTTTTTTTTTTTTTTTTTCTCTTTTAAGCCAACAGCACGTGGCGTTCTCAAACGGTCACCCATCCAAGTTTGCACCACGCCCGATGCTGCTTAACTTCGGTGATCGTACGGGAACCGGTGTGACCAGCACGCTATGGCCGTTGGCTTTATTATTATTATTATTATTATTATTATTATTATTAACATTGGTGAATCGTTCCTTTTAAAATTACTTTTATTTATACGATTATTATTAATATTATTTTAATAACGCGTCAAAATTTGATACTTTTCCTTATCATATTATTATTATTATGATTATTATTACAGGAAACGAAAGTAAAAAGTTTTATTTTAAATTTTTTAATCGTTGATTTGTCTTCTGCATCGACGGACATTTTGTTTTTAAAAAGTTAAAAAGGAAAACGTCGATCGTGTCGACCTCTGCCTACGAATGAAACAACTAAAGGAAAAGAAAAAAAAATTTTGAAAAAGTTTATTATTATTATTATTATTTATTACTTAAAAAAAAAAACATATTCAATTAAAAAAAGATGGCGGATGAAAAAACGGAAGTGCGGGAATCATTTCGTTCGTTGTAAAAAAAAAAAAAAAAAAAAATGGTTAAAATCGTTTCTCTTGATGAAAACTTAGAACTAATTAGTATAATTCTGGGAATTTTTGAATTAATTTTTTCATAGTCTAATAGTTGGTTGGTTGGTTGGTTGGTTGGTTGTTTGGTTGTTGTGTCGGTTGATGGTTTCGTTTGTTAAAAACTTTTCAGGTTGTTAACTTTTCTTGCATCGGTCGTTCGGCGTTTGTTGTTGTCGGATGGCGTTTTGGTCGGTCGCACGCGGTTGATGAATGAGGAGGAGATTCCGGTGAAAAATGTATGCACGAAATGAAAGAGAGAGAGAGAGAGAAAAGATTAAATTTTGATTTTTTTTTTTTCTTTCCAGATTCTTTGGATGGGTATGGTCCATACATTCCGATACAGACTTCAAAACCGATCGGGCATTCAAGTCAATCGACTCCGCCCCCCTACAGGATGCCACCACATCCGTTGCCTCCTCTTCCAGGGGCGACAATAAGCGATCCACCGCCATCGGCTCCTGTCGTCAATCTTCACACGCATTCCAGTAAATTTCCAGTAAGTTTAATTAAATATATATATATATATATATATATATATATATATATATATATATATATATATATATATATATGAAATCCGAGAACCGGAAATTGTGTGGGAGACGGAAAGAGAGAAGAAGGGGGTACGGGGGGAGGAGGAAAAAAAAAAGAAATTAATAAATCAACTTTTCGTTTGTTTTGTATTTCTTTTATTTTCATTTTTTTCTCTCTTTAGAAATGAAAAAGAATGAAAAACCGGAAGTGACGAAAGCAAAAAAAAAAAAAAATTTTTTTTGTTGTAAACGCTGTGAATGTTCTCGTTATTTTTTTTTCAGTTCTTTTGTTTTTTTTTTTTTTGTATTTCTTTCTCTCTTTTTCCAACTTTCTTAGAATGATTACATTCTTTCTTTCTTTCTTTTAATGATAATAATAATAATGACAAAATATATTAATTTCAGATAGAAAGAGAAGTAGTTTTGAACACGGGAGATAAGAATAATAAAATTCCAATATTGAGCGAATATAACAAAAAGCCAAAATCATCTGTTGCACCCGAAGGACCGACAAAACAATTGGCCTGGACTGATAATGCCAAACAGGTATTGATCATCATCATCATCATCATTATTATTATCATTAGTGAGGCGAAGCAATTCGAATTATAAAATTATTATTATTATCATTATTATTATTAATTGTTTTTTTTTTACAATTTCAGTATTTCGGACAAGAAAATTGCTCAAGTTCAATAGTTGATAATTCTTATCCTTCACCAAACATCAACAGACAGAAAAAAAATTTAGATCTCGAAAAAGGCGGTGGAGGCAGCGGCGTCGGCGGGATCGGTATCGGTGGAGGATCGAAAGAAGAAAAAACTAAAATAACGAAAACGTATCACACGCTCAAAGACATGATTTCCAGTAGATTTAATAAGGGAAAGGATAATGTCGAGGAACAAAAACAAATGAACAATCAAACCGTATCTAACGGAAATGATAGTGCGGGAGTTGTTTTGGGGGGTTCGATGGGAGAAAATCGTAGGAATTATAAATCCGAACCTGGACAAGAGTCGGGAACCGTACAACAAAGGGTTTACGGATCGCGGGAAAGATTGATTGACGGATTCCCTCAGGATGCTAACCAAAGATTAAATCATAGAGACACGAGAGTCATGCCGCCCCTACCCGTTCTGAGAGGAAATCATCATCCGAATTTTTCAGGGGCGAGCGACATACTTTCTCCGATACTGCCGAGTTCGCCGATATCACCGCAACAGCAGCAACGTCGTTTGGCACAGCAGAGTTACGAATCGGAAATTTTAAATCAGCATCAGCAATTTCAGAGGAAAACTCAAAATCAACCGAGCGGAGCGGAAACGGGGATAAATTATTCTACGGCGAGAGCTCATTTGGTTCAAACGATCGAAGGGGGGATTCCGCCGAGGGTGGTAGGATCAGGACAAGAGCAGCAATCCGTGCCCGGTAGACACGGACCGACGAAAATGTTGCAGGAACCCATATACACGTCTGGATCGTATCAACACGTTCAACACCAAAGAAGAATTCCGCCACCTCCGACCGGAGCAAAACCCGGTTTCCACGGTCCGGTCGGTGATGTTTCGCAATCGACGTCCAATTTGGTCGAATCCCAAGAAGGAAACTTGACGGCCAATTTGGAATCCAACGGTGTCTACATAACGAAAACTCCAAATCCGAAATTCAACGAAAATTACGCCTACAATCAAAATTTAATTTACGGTACTCGGACGGGATTATCGTCGATGCCGACAAAAGCGGAAATAAATCCGATTCAACCGAAATCGGATAACGTCGGCGGATCATTCGAATCCGAAACGGACGACGACGGAGGTTTTAAAAAAAAAATTCAAAGGAATTATCAAGAGAGTAACAGAATCGGAGATGATAGGAAAAACGATGACGAGGATAAAGGGTCGAGTGAGAAAAAAGATGTCGGTGGTAGTCGTGATAATGATGACGACGATGACGAGGACGAGGACGATGATGATAACAGAGCGGCGGCGGCGGCGGCGGAAAGACCAGGTTCGAGAAGTGAAATTTTAACGTCATCCGGAAGCGGAAATCAAAAAAATCAAGAGAACAAAGTAATTTCTTCGGCCACGAGTTCGGATTACGAAAAAGCAACGAAAAGAAGTTTGGGACAGGGTTCCTCTTTGGGAGATTCCGGAAGAGGAAGTGCGGCTTATTCAAGCGGTCGACAGGATTCGGAAAGGGCAACTAACATCGATTATGTGGAAAAAGTTACGGGAAAAGACAAATCGGAAAACGTGAACGCCGAAGTTTTCGACGGAACCAAAAGAGACGTCAACTATCCTCCACATCCGAAAGGTTTTCCTCCAGGTATTTTGAATTCGTTTTTTTTTTCTTTTTTTTTTTTTTCCTTTTGTTCCACGTAACAATTTTTGTTTTTTTTTTTAAAGGTGGTAACGATTCAGCCGAATGGGTAGAAATCGTGGAATCAGAATTGCGACAAATACTCGATCCGAAATTACACGGTTTGAGCAGTTTCGGTTCGGGTAGAGGATCGACAATGAGCGAAAGCGTTTCATCTCTTACTCCTCCTCTTCCTCCACTATCACCAGGAGGTTCTAGTCCGACACCGAATCCGAGGCACATGCGTTACAAACATTCCAGGTGAGAAATACGAAAAGTTATTCCCTCGGGAGTTTCATAATCAACTGCGAAATCAAATTTTTAAGTTTTTTTTTTTTTTTTTTTTGTTTTAGTCTTCCTTACGGATCGAATATAGAATACGAAGGAAAGGGATCGGAGGATAGAAAATATCCATCGGGAAAAGGAGGAGGACAAAGGAACGGGAGCGGAGCGGTAGGAAGAGTCAATTGGGGTGGTGGTAGAAGTGGTGGTAAAACGGGAGAAAAATCAAGATCCGGGGGCGGAAACAACAGTTCGAGAAATTCAAAAGTTCCATTAGGTGATTATGTGAATTACTATTCATCAGTGACGATGAAATGAAAAAAAAAAAGTGGAATTAACTAACACGAACGTCATTTCTCATTTTAGCCACGTTCGGAGTCGATACGGATCTGGCATCAACGACAACCGGACCTTTAGAATCCGTTTTGGATAGCAGACTAAGCGATCATTCGAGCGACGAAGATTTAAGCACGACGATAGACGCATCCGATGCTCTTGCCATACGTCGACAACTTCAAGGTTTAGAGAACATGTACTCGGAGGTAAGAATAAAACCAGAATCGGTTTCCGGTTCAAATTATTATTATTTTTTTTTTTTTAATAAGAAAAAAATAAAATAAAATAATGCGGTGGTTATTATATTGCAGGTCCTCAAACTGTTAGGAGTTAAAAAATACGGTGGCCGTTACCAACCGACGGATCCAAGAAATAAAAGAAGATACGGTTCAATGTCATCCATACCATCGTCAGTGAGCAGCAGACCGATGAGAGATAAAAAAAGAGACGACAGGAAAAAAGTTAAAGATATAAAGGTAAGTAAAAAAATGAAAAACAGAAAAACGGAATTAGATAATCAAACTAAACGAAATTAAAATTTTATATATATTTTATTCATTTCAAGGGAATTAACAAAAGATTTCAAAGGCTGGAGTCTCACGTCGTTACCCTCGCAAGAAGCGTCGCACATTTATCGTCAGAAATGAGAACTCAACATTTAATGATACAGGTGAGAGAGAAAGGGAAGAAATGAAGGAGAGAGAGAGAGATGCGAGTGGATGAAAGAGAAAGCAAATGAGTGAAAGAGCTAGGTAAGACACATAAGAGTTTCGAGTGCGGAAAGAGGGGAGTTTAGTTGGCGAAACGGAGAGTCGCGAGGGCGAATCGAAGGCTCGAGGAGAGGGCGAAACGGAGAGTCGCGAGGGCGAATCGAAGGCTCGAGGAGAGGGCGAAAAGAGAAGTCGCGAGAGCGAAGAGGGAAGACGCGAGGGGGGAGAGGGAGGTCGCGAGAGCGAAGAGGGAGGTCGCGAGAGCGAAGAGGGAGGTCGCGAGAGCGAAGAGGGAAGACGCGAGGGGGGTCGCAAGGGGGGAGAGGGAAGACGCGAGGGGGGTCGCGAGAGCGAAGAGGTAAGTCGCGAGGGAGAAGAGGGAAGTCGCGAGAGCGAAGTGGGAAGACGCGAGAGCGAAGAGGTAAGTCGCGAGGGGGAAAGGGAAGACGCGAGCGCGAAAAGGAAAGACGCGAGGGAGAAGAGGGAAGTCGCGAGAGCGAAGTGGGAAGACGCGAGGGAGAAGAGGGAAGACGCGAGGGAGAAGAGGGAAGACGCGAGAGCGAAGAGGTAAGTCGCGAGGGAGAAGAGGGAAGACGCGAGAGCGAAGAGGTAAGTCGCGAGGGAGAAGAGGGAAGACGCGAGAGCGAAGAGGTAAGTCGAGGAGAGGGCGAAAGTGGGGGAGGAGTGGGCGATAGTGGGAGTTAAGTGGGCGAAAGTAGGTGTCGAGGGGGCGAAAGTGGGAGTTTAATAGGCGAATGTGGGAGTTTAGTGGGCGATAAGGGGAGTTTAGTGGGCGATAATGGGTGTCGAGGGGGCGAAAGTGGGAGTTTAGTGGGCGATAATGGGTGTCGAGGGGGCGAAAGTGGGTGTCGAGGGGGCGAATGTGGGAGTTTAGTGGGCGAAAGTGGGTGTTTAATGGGCGAAAGTGGGAGTTTAGTGGGTGAAAGTGGGTGTTTAGTGGTCGAAAGGGGGTGTCGAGGGGGCGAATGTGGGAGTTTAGTGGGCGAAAGTAGGTGTCGAGGGGCGATTATGGGAGTTTAATGGGCGAAAGTGGGAGTTTAGGGGGCGATAATGGGTGTCGAGGGGGCGATTATGGGAGTTAAGTGGGCGAAAGTAGGTGTCGAGTGGGCGATAAGGGGAGTTAAGTGGGCGAAAGTGGGAGTTTAGGGGGCGATAATGGGTGTCGAGGGGGCGAATGTGGGAGTTAAGTGGGCGAAAGTAGGTGTCGAGGGGGCGAAAGTGGGAGTTTAATAGGCGAATGTGGGAGTTAAGTGGGCGAAAGTAGGTGTCGAGGGGCGATTATGGGAGTTTAATGGGCGAAAGTGGGAGTTTAGGGGGCGATAATGGGTGTCGAGGGGGCGATTATGGGAGTTAAGTGGGCGAAAGTAGGTGTCGAGTGGGCGATAAGGGGAGTTTAGTGGGCGAAAGTGGGAGTTTAGGGGGCGTTAATGGGTGTCGAGGGGGCGAAAGTGGGAGTTTAGGGGGCGATAATGGGTGTCGAGGGGGCGAATGTGGGAGTTAAGTGGGCGATAAGGGGAGTTTAGTGGGCGATAATGGGTGTCGAGGGGGCGAATGTGGGAGTTAAGTGGGCGAAAGTGGGAGTTTAGGGGGCGATAATGGGTGTCGAGGGGGCGATTATGGGAGTTTATTGGGCGATAAGGGGAGTTTAGTGGGCGATAATGGGTGTCGAGGGGGCGAAAGTGGGAGTTTAGGGGGCGAAAATGGTAGTTTAGTGGGCGAAAATGGGTGTCGAGGTGGCGAAAGTGGGAGTTTAGTGGGCGATAATGGGTGTCGAGGGGGCGAATGTGGGAGTTAAGTGGGCGAAAGTGGGAGTTTAGGGGGCGAAAATGGGTGTCGAGGGGGCGAATGTGGGAGTTTAGTGGGCGATAAGGGGAGTTTAATGGGCGAAAGTAGGTGTCGAGGGGGCGAATGTGGGAGACCTATCTAGGTATGAATTATTCAATGGGCCGAATGAGGTACGTGTAAGATAAAGTGATATTAGGGCGCCCCATGAATTTCCACGTTAGCCTATGAATGAGTTTGGAGGAATTTAGCTTTGGTATGATGGAAACCGCCGCGATCGCCCAGTAATGACGGATGTGGACTTTCTCAAGAGTGTACAGGTTGAATATTCGGAAATGAGTGTGTACGGGATAATGGATGACACTATGAAAACTTTGGAGTTAAAACAAGGAAAATAGATCTTCTTCTGTTGCGAGCCCGGATTCATCCGAAGAAGGTTCTTGTATGAATTTGGTCGGACTGGAAAGGTGTAGTGTACTATTAACTTCTTCTTTAAGTTGAACCGATCAATGCTGAGTTCGATTGGGACGCGTTCTATCTTCATCGTTTGTACTTTCCCTACCTTGCTCCTTCCCATTATTACTTGGTATGTCTTTTGGTATGCTTCCTGTGGGATAAAAGAAAGTTAAATAAAACAAAAAGGTTTACATATATATATATAATAAAACAATCAAATCAACCCCAAACAATAAATA
>NW_002987276.1:941400-985603 GCF_000006295.1 Pediculus humanus corporis | reverse complement strand
AAGACGCGAGGGGGGAGAGGGGGGTCGCGAGAGCGGAGAGGGAAGACGCGAGCGCGAGAGGGAAGACGCGAGGGGGGGGAGGTAAGCCGCGAGCGCGAAGAAGGAAGACGCGAGGGGGGTCGCGAGAGCGAAGAGGGAAGTCGCGTGGGGGGTCGCGAGAGCGAAGAGGGAAGACGCGAGAGGGGTCGCGAGAGCGAAGAGGGAAGCCGTGAGGGGGGGAGGTAAGCCGCGAGCGCGAAGAAGGAAGACGCGAGGGGGGTCGCGAGAGCGAAGACGCGAGGGGGGTCGCGAGCGCGAAGAGGGAAGACGCGAGGGGGGTCGCGAGCGCGAAGAGGGAGGTCGCGAGAGGGGTCGCGAGAGCGAAGACGCGAGGGAGGTCGCGAGCGCGAAGAGGGAAGACGCGAGGGGGGGAGGGGGGTCGCGAGAGCGGAGAGGGAAGACGCGAGCGCGAGAGGGAAGACGCGAGGGGGGGGAGGTAAGCCGCGAGCGCGAAGAAGGAAGACGCGAGGGGGGTCGCGAGAGCGAAGAGGGAAGTCGCGTGGGGGGTCGCGAGCGCGAAGAGGGAAGACGCGAGGGGGGTCGCGAGAGCGAAGAGGGAAGTCGCGTGGGGGGTCGCAAGAGCGAAGTCGCGAAAGGGGTCGCGAGAGCGGAGAGGGAAGACGCGAGCGCGAGAGGGAAGACGCGAGGGGGGGGAGGTAAGCCGCGAGCGCGAAGAAGAAAGACGCGAGGGGGGTCGCGAGAGCGAAGAGGGAAGTCGCGTGGGGGGTCGCGAGAGCGGAGAGGGAAGACGCGAGCGCGAGAGGGAAGACGCGAGGGGGGGGAGGTAAGCCGCGAGCGCGAAGAAGAAAGACGCGAGGGGGGTCGCGAGAGCGAAGAGGGAAGTCGCGTGGGGGGTCGCGAGAGCGAAGAGGGAAGTCGCGTGGGGGGTCGCGAGAGCGGAGAGGGAAGACGCGAGCGCGAGAGGGAAGACGCGAGGGGGGGGAGGTAAGCCGCGAGCGCGAAGAAGGAAGACGCGAGGGGGGTCGCGAGAGCGAAGAGGGAAGCCGTGAGGGGGGGAGGTAAGCCGCGAGCGCGAAGAAGGAAGACGCGAGGGGGGTCGCGAGAGCGAAGTCGCGTGGGGGGTCGCGAGAGCGAAGAGGGAAGACGCGAGAGGGGTCGCGAGAGCGAAGAGGGAAGCCGTGAGGGGGGGAGGTAAGCCGCGAGCGCGAAGAAGGAAGACGCGAGGGGGGTCGCGAGAGCGAAGAGGGAAGACGCGAGGGGGGTCGCGAGAGCGAAGAGGGAAGTCGCGTGGGGGGTCGCGAGCGCGAAGAGGGAAGACGCGAGAGGGGTCGCGAGCGCGAAGAAGGAAGACGCGAGGGGGGTCGCGAGCGCGAAGAGGGAGGTCGCGAGAGCGAAGAGGGAAGACGCGAGAGGGGTCGCGAGCGCGAGAAGGAAGACGCGAGGGGGGTCGCGAGCGCGAAGAGGGAGGTCGCGAGAGCGAAGACGCGAGGGGGGTCGCGAGCGCGAAGAGGGAAGACGCGAGCGCGAGAGGGAAGACGCGAGGGGGGGGGAGGTAAGCCGCGAGCGCGAAGAAGAAAGACGCGAGGGGGGTCGCGAGAGCGAAGAGGGAAGTCGCGTGGGGGGTCGCGAGAGCGGAGAGGGAAGACGCGAGCGCGAGAGGGAAGACGCGAGGGGGGGGAGGTAAGCCGCGAGCGCGAAGAAGGAAGACGCGAGGGGGGTCGCGAGAGCGAAGAGTGAAGTCGCGTGGGGGGTCGCGAGAGCGAAGAGGGAAGACGCGAGAGGGGTCGCGAGAGCGAAGAGGGAAGCCGTGAGGGGGGGAGGTAAGCCGCGAGCGCGAAGAAGGAAGACGCGAGGGGGGTCGCGAGAGCGAAGTCGCGTGGGGGGTCGCGAGAGCGAAGAGGGAAGACGCGAGAGGGGTCGCGAGAGCGAAGAGGGAAGCCGTGAGGGGGGGAGGTAAGCCGCGAGCGCGAAGAAGAAAGACGCGAGGGGGGTCGCGAGAGCGAAGAGGGAAGTCGCGTGGGGGGTCGCGAGAGCGGAGAGGGAAGACGCGAGCGCGAGAGGGAAGACGCGAGGGGGGGGAGGTAAGCCGCGAGCGCGAAGAAGGAAGACGCGAGGGGGGTCGCGAGAGCGAAGAGGGAAGTCGCGTGGGGGGTCGCGAGCGCGAAGAGGGAAGACGCGAGGGGGGTCGCGAGAGCGAAGAGGGATGTCGCGAGGGGGGTCGCGAGAGCGAAGAGGGAGGTCGCGAGAGGGGTCGCGAGCGCGAAGAGGGAAGACGCGAGGGGGGTCGCGAGCGCGAAGAGGGAAGACGCGAGGGGGGAGAGGGCGAAACGGAGATTCGAGGAGGAAGTCCAGGAAAGGGCGAAAGTGGGAGTTTAATGGGCGAAAGTGGGAGTCTAATGGGCGAAAGTGGGAGTTTAGTGGGCGAAAGTGGGTGTCGAGGGGGTGAAAGTGGGAGTTTAATGGGCGAAAGTGGGAGTTTAGTGGGCGAAAGTGGGTGTCGAGGGGGCGAATGTGGGAGTTTATTGGGCGAATGTGGGAGTCTAATGGGCGAAAGTGGGTGTCGAGGGGGCGAAAGTGGGAGTTTAATGGGCGAAAGTGGGAGACCCATCTAGGTATGAATTATTCAATGGGCCGAATGAGGTACGTGTAAGATAAAGTGATATTAGGGTGTCCCATGAATGTTTTTCACGTTAGCCTATGAATGAGTTTGAAGGAATTTCGATTTGGTATGATTGAAACCGCCGCGATCGCCCTGTAATGACGGATGTGGACTTTCTCAAGAGTGTACAGGTTGAATATTCGGAAATGAGTGTGTACGGGATAATGGATGACACTATGAAAACTTTGGAGTTAAAACAAGGAAAATAGATCTTCTTCTGTTGCGAGCCCGGATTCATCCGAAGAAGGTTCTTGTATGAATTTGGTCGGACTGGAAAGGTGTAGTGTACTATTAACTTCTTCTTTAAGTTGAACCGATCAATGCTGAGTTCGATTGGGACGCGTTCTATCTTCATCGTTTGTACTTTCCCTACCTTGCTCCTTCCCATTATTACTTGGTATGTCTTTTGGTATGCTTCCTGTGGGATAAAAGAAAGTTAAATAAAACAAAAAGGTTTACATATATATATATAATAAAACAATCAAATCAACCCCAAACAATAAATATCCCGTAATCATTTCGAATGAAAAAAAAAAAAAAAAAGGGAAGAAACTCACGGGGCAACCTAATAAATATTCTGGAATATAATTTAGTATAATTTATTTCTATGACAGGAAATGGAAAACATAAGAACGGAAATATCGAGTCTTAGAAATCAGCAAAATTTAAACGTAAGAAGTCAGTCGATTCCGAGAGCTTTGAATTCGTTGCTCGCATCCTCCCCAGGAAATGAAAAAACGGATCCCTCGGCTTTGACGAATCCTACGAGAGTGAAAAAATTGACGAAATTTTTCGGCGACGAACCCCCACTATTAAGATTGTTTTTGAAAAAATTAGGATACGAGGTAAGAATCCTAGTTTCGCCTACCTGCCCCCCGCTCCAATCCCCCTCCCCTCCCCCGTAACGAGGATAAAAAAGAATAAACTGTTTTTATTTTATTTTGTTGTTTACAGAAATACGCAGGAGCTTTCGAAAGTGAAAAAATCGGTATGGTCGAATTGCCGTACCTGACGGAAGAAAGATTACAAAAAATGGGGATACCGATGGGACCCAGATTGAGGATATTACAAGAAGCACAAATATCATTTTGTAGGGATTCAGTTTATGTCGTTTAAAATTTTTTTTTTTTTCTTTTGATTTTTATGTAAATAAATAAATGATATTATCTAATAAATATTATTTACTTACTTGATTTAAATTAGAAAATGTGTTGCTCCTGGAGTCGAATTCCCTCCTGAGACAGGTCCACGCTTGCGAAAGTAGGAATCCCACCCGAAGAAGATCCCGGTACCTCCCCATTATACCCTTAGATAGATTCCAGATAGTTTCCAGAGAGAGTCCCCCGTATCCCGTTTGATTGTTCACCTGTCTTCCCTTGACGTCACAGCTCAGAATTTGCCCTATTTGAATCAAGTACCCAGTATCATCCCCAATGTCTCTAAAGGGTTCTACGTCATTATCCCCCTTATTTATTTATTAGGTACAGGTCTGTTTTTGTTTGGACAACCTGAAATTGAACTCCCACTACTAGGATTTAAATCTTTCCCCCATTTGGACTCAACCTGGCTACCTCAGGCCCCCCAAAATATCCAAGTTGAGGATTTACTCCTAGCAGACCCCCAGTCAACGTGGAAAATCCAATCCCAGAATCTCCACTTCTAAAACATCCTCTGTACCCAGCCTCCAAGTAGTTGGATTACAGGAGTACACCACCACTCCCGGCTGGCTTCTTCTTCTTCATTTTGTTTAAACAAACAAACAAACAAACAAACACTCGACAAACGAATTTTGTTTAAAAGGAAAAAAGAAAAAAGGAATAATCGGTTAAAATAATTTTTAAAAAAATTATTTTTATTTTATTAAAAATAATAATAATAATAATTATTATTATTATTATTATTAATAAAATTTATTTATTTTTTATTAATTAATATTAATATTATCATCATTATCATTATCATTATCATTACCATTATCATCATAATATAATAATCATAATAATATACTTTAAATGCTTATAAAATCGAAAAAATCGATCCAATATTTATTATTATTATTATTATTATTATTATTATTATTATTATTATTATTATTATTATATATAAAAACGAAACAAACAAACAAAAAAAAAAAAAAAAAGAAAAATCACAGTACATATAAAATATATATATATATATTTATACATATATATTTAAATTATTATTATTATTATTATTATTATTATTATTATTATTATTAAAGCAGAAGAAGAAATTTTCGAGGAAATGCCAAGAGGAAAAGAGTAAAGGAAAGAAAAATAGAACGTGAAATGAACGAGAGAGAGAAAGGGGGGGGGGGGAAGGGAAGGTAAAGGGAAAATTTCATCGTGAAAGTACCCACATTTTTCATTATCATTATCATTAATATTATCATCATCATCATCGTCGTCGTCGTCGTCGTCGACATCATTATTATTATTATTAATACGTATATATAAAATTTTTTTTTTACTTACCAAGAAAGCCATAATCTGAGAATATGATGACGTCATAAAATCTAGGACCGTATTAAAGGATTAATTTATTTTTACTCCCACGACGACGACGACGACGACGACGATTTTCCTTTTCTAAACGTCATAATATAATGATGCTGATAATGATAATGATAATAAAAAAACTCATCGGCGTCGTTAAAATAACAAAATAATAATAATAATAATAATAATAATAATAATAATAATAATAATAATAATAATAATAATAATAAAATAAATATAACTAATAAATAAATAAATTTCATTCGAGAGCCGTTAGATCGATCGTAATAATAATAGCAATAATAATAATAATAATAATAATGATAATAATGATAATAATATCAATAATAATAATAATAATAAAATATAAACAAAACAACAAAATAAAAAAAAAGGAAAACAAAATCATCATCATCCAAAAACGTAATACGATGACGACAATACTAATAATAATAATAATAATTACAATAAAACATCATAACGTATAAAAATGAGTAATACTAATAATAATAATATTAATAAAACGAAAAGGGCGGTTGAAAAAAATTAAACAAAAAAAAAAACAAATATATCTATCATCATCATCATCATCATCATTATTATTATTATTATTATTATTATTATCATTGTTCAGTAGCCTTTTCCATTCGCTTTCACTTCGCCGTATTTACAACTTTTTCACGTAAATTTTCTCTCTTTCTTTCTCTCTCTCTCTCACGCACACGCCAACCGTTTTTTTTCTATCTCTCTTTCTTTTCACGCGCCATCTCATTAATAATAATAATAATATTGTTTTCAAATTTACTTATTTATATATATTAAATATTATTATTACTATTATTATTATTATTATTATTATTATTATTATTATTATTATTATTATTATTATTATTATTATTATTATTAATATTGAAATATTAAAAAATTTACAACAATTATTATCATTATTATTTCATTTAAAAAAAAAAAAAACGAATTCTCGAGTAAATGTGACATTTTCTTTTTTCATCTTTTATGCAAAACTTAATAATAATAATAATAATAATAATTATTATTATTATTATTCATCGTCATCGTCTTCGTCGACGTCACATCATTATTTAATTATTTCTTTTTCCGCTAATATTAAATTCATCGGGGAAAAAAATTCCCCGTCCGTCGATCGAAACGAAAAAAATTCCCCGATAAAAATTTTCCAAACAAATAAAATACAATAAAATAATAAAATAATAATGATAACGATAACGATGATAATAATAATAATATTAATAAAACTGACAAAAATAATTCGAATAATTTTTTTAAAAAAAACGTTTTTTTTTTTTTAAACGCTTTCTTCCGGTTTTTCCGGTTCCGGTGCTTGTCTGTTTGTTGTAAAAAAAAAAAAAAAAAAAAAAAAACCAGCTAGGAGCACGACACGTGTGCTGAGCAATAATAATAATAATAATAATAATAATAATAATAATAATAATAATAAATTACCAATTATTAATTATCCGACAACATCACGTTGGATTTTTCAATAATCTTTTCTGTCGGAAATCGTAAACTCTTCGGCAAAAGAAAACCATGTCGGGCGCCATTATGCAGGGCGGTTGCCTTTGATACCTGAAATAAGGTTGTTCCAGCCCTGGAACGGGCAAAGGTTTTTCCGGAACTCCATCCTCGACCCTCTTCACGTTTTTACGGTATCTGAATTTCAAACAAAACACATTCGTAATATATCGGGGATTAGTTTCCTGGAGTAATGGAGGGTAAAAAAGAAAAGAGCAGAAGATGGAAACGGGAGAGGCAGAGAGAGAGAGAGAGAGAGAGAGAGAGAGAGAGAGAGAGGTGTGTGATATGTGCATTACCTGCAATATTCGTTATAAGTTAAAACAAAACATTTATCTTCGATGCAGGCAACTGAATTTATGTCTTTGTGTCGTGATGCGAAAATTTCATCTTGTTGATCCGAGGGTTGTCGACCCTGATCGGTGTGCTCCGGTCTGTAGTACCACAAAAGCGAGACCATCATTTCACCTGAAAGGATATATACCTTAAATTTCAGTAAACGTACAAAAACGCGTATTCGTAAATAATAATAATAATAATAATAATAAAAACTCCCGTTAATCACCATCGTCTGGATTCTCCCAGAGTGCGGCAACTTTGGCAACAAAAGGCAAATCGATCCTTCTGGGTCCGGCCTTCAGAAGAATGCAGTCCTTTGGATGAATGACGTCACCTTCGACGTGTCTCATGGCCGTGTAACATTTTCTCATAACTGGAGGTTCATCATTCTGTGAAGAGGGGGAAAAAAAAAAATTAGATTAACAAAAATCTGCTGTTGGTCTCTTTCCCTTCCTCCCTCCCCCCCCCACACGCAGCCGTTCGCAGCCTTCCCAATATATTCCCTGCCTCCCCCCCTTCTTTCTTTCCTCGATGAAAACCCATCACATCTCATATTTACCGTTAAATAAACTTTGGCATTAAAGGATTCGCTGTCCCAGGACCATCCGTTCGACCATTTCGGTGTGATACCAGTTCTCGGCGATGTCGTCACCGTCGATTTTTTCGACGTAAATTTTTTTACCACGACGACGGCTAACCTGTAGTCCGACTTTGACGTCTTCTTATTTTTACTCTGTTGCACGCTCTTGTTTAAAATGCTCAACTGTCTTTGACCGTTTTTCGTCGGATTCGAACCGACTTTTTTCTTTCCACCCGTCGCCGCCGCTGCCGCCACCGTCGTCGTCGTCGTCGTCGTGCCCGTTTTGGAATGTTCAAATATTCCCTTTCCTTTGGAGTTTTTAACGACGACATCCTGTAACTTTTTCCTGGAATCTTCAGATTTCGTTTCCTTATCCGTCAAATGATGTCGTTCCGATGATTTCGTTCTCCTGTTCGGCGAACACGATTTCGATTTTCTTTTTCCCTGAACGTCTTCGTAACCCGTCGCCGTTCTCTCCTGATGCGATTTCCTTCTCTTTACGACCTTATACGCTTCCAACTTGCAATTTTCTTCTGCTGGCTTTTTCTTTTCTTTTTTACACGGGCCTTTGACGATGACGTTTTCACTCACGGTTTCGTTTCTGTCTTTCAACAATTTCCCTTTGGGACACGTGAAATTTTTATTTTGATTTTTCTGATGTTCCCCCCTCGCGACGACGTGACGACGACTATCACAAGAGTTTTCGTCTTTTTCCAGTCCGCTTTCTCCATTCTCGTGAACTTTACGCACTTTGTTTTCAACGTTTTCACTTTTATTAACACTTTCCGCTTTTCTCTTTTTCTTTTTACCGCCGCAGGTTTCTTCTATGTTATCAACTAATATTTCATCTATTTTCGTACCGTTTATTTTTATTCGATTCGGAGAGAGATCCATGGTTTCTTGCAAAAAATTTTTTTTACCACAAACACCATTTTCAATTATCTTAAAGGATTCGACGCCGATCGTCGTCGTCGTTGTCGTCGTCGTCGTCGGCGGTGGCGTCATAAACATTCCGCATTTTATCTTTTTCCTTTCCTCGATGCATTCGGCTATGATCGGCAAATTTTGTTGTTGTTTCTTACTCAACATCGGTAAAAATTCTTGAGAACTTATGGCTAACAAACCTCCTTGTGTTGTCAAACAACGTTCGATCGGTTTCTTTTCATTTTTCCTTTGACTCCCCGCGTGATTCCACGTCGCCGACGACGCCACTACGACCTTTGAACTTTTACCCGACGATTCCGCGTTCCCGTAATTTCTGCTAATTGACAAATCTTTGACTTCTCCATCATTTAAACACTTAACAATGTCCGTTTTGTATTTGACCGGTTTCAAATCCTGTCCCGTTTGCGATCCCTCCCATTTGATGTCTGATATCGTTTTCATCGTTTTACCATCCCAGTTCGGACGTGCCGAATGAGTGATAGGACTCGGTTGAGGAGGCATTCCCGCCGAACCCCGAGCCGGACTCGGAGGACCCGCGGCACCGGGGGGCTCCTGTGGCAATTGAAGAACCACAGGAGGAAGAGGCAAAGCTCCGGGCCTCTTACACTCTCCAGTAAGAGGCCCAATATGGACGTTTTTTGGACACAGCTGCATTGGACAAGGACAACTTTGATATGTTTGCTCTGAAACATACAAATGAAAAAAAAAAAAAAAATTCCTTTTAAAATCCGTTTCCCGTAAAAAAATTTTTTTTTTTTTTTTACTTGTCTCACCTATGAAAGCTAAATTCCTAGACGACGGTGGATTGTTATAACAAGCAGGACCGGGTCCAGGAGAATATCCCGGATAGTATGGATGCGGATATGGGTCCAAAGGTGTCGAATAACTGCTTGACGCACCACCGGGAACTACCATTTGCTGACTTCCATGATCTATTTTTTTTTTTTGGGTAAATTATCAAATGACTAAATTAATACAACAAAACACTAAAACAACCGCAACAACAATAACAACAACAAACAACAACAATAAAAAAAAATCGCGATGCAAAAATTGTAATTTTTTTTTTTTTAAACAAGCTTTTCATTGCTACCAACATCACAATAAAAAAAAAACCTAAAAAATCATAATAAAAATATTAACAATAATAAATCCTCGCCATATTCAGAATATTAACAAACAAACAAACGGAACAAACAAGAACAAACGAACAACAACAGCGAAAAAATGATACCCGGAACCGATTTTTTAAATTCTAAAATCACAAAAAAAAAACTCTACTTTTTTTAAAAAAATTTTCCCGCCAATTTTTCAAATAAAATAATAATAATAGCGGAAACGGTTAAATTTAAATGGATCCGTCGTAATTTTTCCATTCATTCAATGTCGACTCAATTTAATTACAAACAAAATAACAACAAACAATTAAACGTAATCCCGATTTTTTTTTTTTAATCGACCTGTTGCTTTTTTAAATAAATCTCTTTTAAAATTAAATAATCGTCTGCTCTTGTTTTCATTTTTTTTTTTTTTTTTTTAAACTTTTAAATATCAAATAAGTGCAAAAAGCAAAAAATTTTTTTTTATTTTCGATTACGTACCTTGAGATGGTGAAGGTCCGGACGAACCATATGTCAGTTCTGGCGAATAATAACTCGGAGGAGGTTGAAGAAGCCGCCTATACGAACCCGGAGGCGGAGGATAAGCCGACGGAGGATATCCAGGCGGATAACACAAATCCTGACAACAACAACAACGGAAATAATTTTTAATTAATTTTTTACGAGTCAAATAATAATGAAAGTTTGTTCGTTTGTTCTGTCGTTTATTACCTGGTGATGATGATAATGTTGATGAAAACTCGGCGGCGGCGGGGGAGGAGGAGGAGGCGGAGGTTGATAATGAGCCGATTGCGGCGGTGGAGGAGGATAATAACTTCCCTGATAATAACCGCTTTGATAAGATGGATAACCCCGAGGATATCCCATATGATGAGCCGCCGGAGGAGGTGGGGGTGGGGCCTGTTGAGGCGGTGCAGATGTGCTCCCGCTTCTTCCGGAAGGTTCGGAAGGTTCTTCGCTTGCCGACGTCGGCGTTTGAGATTCGCTAGCGTTTCCCGAATCCAAATTTGTTATGTTTCCACCACTTTTACCGGGACCAGAATTTGATGCGTGATGATGTATCAATGGACCAGCGGGTTGAAAATAACCTGATGACAAAAAAAAAAAAAAACAAAATATTAAAAAGACGATATCGATTTAAATCGATTTTTTTCGATTAATCAAACGATCACGCAAACGCCAAAAAAAAAAAACAAACGCTAAAGTTCTAATTCAATCAATTTTATATAAAAAATTTTTCATTTATTTATTTATTATTATTATTCTTCTTTTACAACAGCCAACAAACAACTTCTAGAAAATAAAAATTAAAAACAACCACAATAACAAACAAACAAACTAAACAACTCGAGTAAACTTAATTTTATTAATTAAAAATCGTAACACGTTTTTCTAAAAAGAGGGAGAAGGAGAGAGAGAGGAAGAGAGAGAGAGAGAAAAAAAAGGGAACCGAGTGGGGATGACGATTAATGACGTAGACGACAGGAACACAATTTCAACCCTTTAAACTTTTTTTCTCCCTCCCCGCCTCTCCCTCCTCCTCCTCCCCCTTATTCCTTTAACTGTAATAAAATACAAATTAATTTTTTTTTTAAGGGGGTTGTAAATCACACGCTGAACCGCTGAAACCGCTCTCTATTTAAATAACGGGAGAGAGAGAGAGAGAGAGAGAGAGAGAGAGAGAGAGAGAAAACAAATTCGTACGGTGAATGCGATTCATCTCGAATTCTCACAATAATTAAAAAAAAATTTTTTCCAAACATTCGACTAACATTCCGTGGAAAAAAAAAAAATGTCGCCGTCGTAATAATAATAATAATAATACATGTAAATAAGGGATGAAATATTCGACAATATTAAAGGGGTAAAGGGGGTATAAAATTTATGGAGATGTGACGACAACGAGAACATAAAAGAGAAGTGCGAGAAGTGATACGAAAAAGAATGTTATGATAAACGATCAGAGAGAAAGAGAGAGAGAGAGGGGGTGGAAAGGGGAGAAGAGGCGGCGGTGGTGGTGGTGGCGGCGGCGGCGATAAAAGCAAGAGAATTCTCCGTGATGGAGACGACTCACGCAAATGACCTTTCTCCAGACATATTCAGGTCATTTGGAGAGAGAGAAAGAGAGAGAGAGAGAGAGAGAGAGAGAGAGAGAGAGAGAGAGAAAGAATCCGCTTAATGTTGTTGATCGTATATAAACTTCGGGTCGAACGAATCGAGATTATTATTTAAAAAAAAAAATAAATAAATTTTTTTAATCGAGTTTTTTTTTTTTTTTTATTCAGGTTCGGCATGCACAGAATGTCGCACACACGCAAACACGATTTTAACGTTTTATCGACAAATTACGAATCGAAGCGACGCGAGTGGCCAAAATTAAAAGAAAAAAATTCATTCATAACAATTTTTTTCCCCGTCGAAATTTTTGTTCCCTCCCTCATCTCTTCCCTTCCTCGTTTCCCCCTCCCCCAAACACCCATCACCGATACCTTAATTAAAACTCCCTCTCCTCTCCCCCCCCAAAAAAAACCTTTCTTCTTTTTTTACGTTCGTTCTTTACTCTCATTTCCGCCCCTCCCCCTTCTCATCACCTCCTCCCCTTCTACCTACTCCATGACCTCCGGATAAATCCTCATCATTGTTCCAGCATCCGGTATCATTCATAATCACGATAAAGGTAACACGTAATCAATTATCTACCCTTTTCCATTCATCCTCCCCGTAAAATTCAATTAATAATAATAATAATAATAAGAAATACGACGAAAGCGAAGCGAAGCGGAGTGGATCCGGGGGGGGGGGTAGCTAACCCGGTATTTGAGAAGAAAAACATAAATACCCGGCGAAAAAAAAAACGACAACAACAACCACAACAACCACAACGAGGTCGTTAATTTGTTAAAAACCATCGAATGAGGAGATTCCGTTTATACGACGACGGGGGGAGGGAGGGGGCGGGAAAGAGAGAAAAAAAACAAACGATTACATCCTTCCGTAGAATGCACATGCATTCTCGTAAAAAAAAAAAAAAAAAAAAAAAAGATTGAGGAGAGAGAAAGAGAGAGAGAGAGAGAGAGAGTAAGAAAAGAGAAAGAAGAATTTGACGGTTTCATCGTGAAAGTGGGACGACACAATACTATAAAAATTTTCACCTCGACGTCTTCGCTCGTCGTCGATTCTTATTACCTGCCCGAGTTTTTTTTAAAACAGACGCACTCACGCACGTACACGCACGCACACACGCACACGCACACCGTTCACAAAAAAAACACCTTTCACACAAAAATGCATAAGTAAGTAAATAAATAAATAAATCACGGCTTTCATATTTTTTATTTTTTTTTAATGTAAAAGGAAGTTTTCAAAGGTATAAAACGATATCAAATTTAATCAGGTTAAAATCACGCACGCAGGCACGCACGCACTCTCTCTCTTTCTCTCGCACAATAACTTTCTCTTTGTACACTTTTTCTCTCTCTCTCTCTCTTTTTCTCACACATACACATACACACTCGCCGGTTCGGATATTATTATCCGTTTTTTCATTCTCGTCGTATGAAGGGATAGGTGCAAAAAGAGGAAACAACAACTAGGAAAAAACTAAACAAATCGAAATATAAAATAAGAAGAAGAAGAAGAAGAAACGACAAGAATAATAACAACAACAACAACAACAATAATAATAATAATAATAATAATAAAAGAAAGAAAAATGGCGTTAAAAATTTTTTTTTTTTTTTTAATTTTTATTGGGTCGTAAAAAATACATTTTTAAATTCTTGTCGATGATCCGTTGATCGATTCATCGATCGATCGATCGATCGATTCACGATAAAAATAAAAAAATAAAATAATAATAATGATAATGATGATGATAATAATAAATAAAATTTCATTTAATCACTCTCTACGGCTTTCTCTCGAAATATCATTAATTATCATCGTCGTCATCATCATCATTATCATCATCATTTGATTGTAAATAATAATAATAATAATAATAATGAAGTTCAATCGAGTGTAAAATTTTATTTCCTGATTGTAATAACGCAATAAGTGTTCGGTCAATCGATGGGTCTTGATGACAACAACAACTTAATAAGAACGAAACGTTTTCCTCTCGCCTCACCGGCGAACCTTACATGTACCTCCTTCACCTCCTCCTCCTCCTCATCCTTCGACAGGTACGAGTAAGCATAGCACACAGGTAAGAGTATTATTCTACTACAATCCGAACAAACGATTCGTAAGATAATTAATAATAACAATAATAATAATATTGATTTTTTATCTCTTTCTCTCCCACTCACTCTTCCTACCCCCCCGTCTCTCTTTCTCTCTCTCTCTCTCTCTCTTAATGATTATTGCTGAATTTTAAATACGTCTACTGTAGTACAACCGCCGCAATAACAACAACAACAATAATAATATTAATAATAATAATGATATTAAAACGAGATTGAAAACCTGTTTGCAGAAAAAGAGAGAGAGAGAGAGAGACAGAAAATACGAGGAAATACGTTGCTAATAGAAAGAGACATCGATGGCGGTGGCGGTGGCGGTTTGACACACACGCGCGCGCGTTTAATCACTCAATCTCATTTAAAACCGACATTATTATTATTATCATTATTTATTCCTTTGAGAGCAAAAAAAAAAAAAAAAAATATTGTTGGCACCACTGCTCAAGTAATATAATGATGAAAAAAAAAAAAAAAACGTAAATAATAAAGACGTTCCGACGACGAGTTAATAAAAATATTTTTGCAATCAATTTTTCTTTTCTTTCGCTTTCCTTTCTTTTCTCTCTCTCTCTCTCTCTCTCTTTTCTCCCCTCCCTTTCCCCCTCCCACGTTCATTCAGCCACCCGAAGGATCCGACAATTACAAACTCATCAATCGACTCAGAAACAACACCTTGTAAAAAAAATTATTATTATTATTGTTTTAGCAGAAGATAATCGATATACCTGAGAGATGAAAGTTTTTCTTTTTTTTTTTTTTTTTTTACTAATTAAAATTGTTTGTTTAACACCTTTTTATTTGTTTGTTTGTTTGTTTGTTCGGTTGGTTGTTTGGGTTCGGTGTTCGGCTTTCCTTGACTGACATTATACCATTTTTTATTTCCTCATTTAAAATCGTTATTATCATTATCATTATTCGCGCGTTTTGACGCCGTTTTATTATTATTATTATCATTATTGAGTTTTTATGTAACCGTTAATTATATAAATAAAAGAGAGAGAGAGAGAGAGAGAAAGACAGAGAGAAAAGTTATTACGCACGCTGATTTCTATAGGAAATTCTAGAATATTATTATCAAAAAAATGACGTCGATGACGACGACGATGATAATAATAATAATAATAATAATAATAATAATAATAATGATGATGATTATGATGATGATGATGAAAAAGCTCCGACTGATCTAAAATGCGAATTTCGAGAATAAAAACAGAATCGGACGACGAACCGAAGTTCGAATCGGAAAAAATAATAAAAGTTCTCCCCTCCCTTCCCCCCTCTCACCAAAAAATAATAATAATGATAATGGCGATCGTCGTCGAGATCGTTTTCGCGAGTGTGGGGGGTGGGGGGGGTGAGGACGATCTTTATCGTAAAACCTTTTTCATCATGTCTTACCTTTGAGTAACCACGCGGCCATCATCATTTCTTTGAGATGTGGCGAATTCATAAAAATGGACGCAGTCGACGCCGAAAAATTATTATCCAAATTGAAAGGAAACAAAAATGAATCGATCGATATCGACGAGGAATCGATTGTTTTACTCATGTCGTCGTCCTTGTTTGTCGTTTTATCGCACAATTTGCAACATTTCATTTTTTCATCAATCAATCAATCGTAAGTAACAATGAAAATGTTATTATTATTATTATAACTACTTTTGTTGTTGTTTTTTTTGTCCATAAAGTCTTATGTGCACGGAACGACGACAACAACAACAACAACAACAACAATAAATAATAATAATAAACGAAACGTAAAAATAAATAAACAGTTTTTTTTTTTTCCGATTCCGGAATTTCACATCACGTTTAGAAAAACAAACAACAACAACAACAACAACGCACTATATTTGTTTTTGTTTTTTTTTTCTAAAACAAACGAATAAAAAATAATAATAATGATAATGATAATGATGGTCCGCTCATTATCATTAATATTATTATCATCATCGTCACCGTCGTCGTCATTTTCGATTCACTCCAATAAATCTCATCACGTATGAATCGATAGATCGATCGATCGATCGATATCATCACATCGACCTTCTACGATTCGACAATCGAATTCATTTTTTTTTTTTTTTTTTTTTTTTTTGCGATCGACGAGAAAAAGTTTTGTACGTGTCGACAATAACAAACGCAACCTCCCTCCTCTCTCCCTCTCCCCCTAACACCCCTAAAAAAAAAACAAACAAACGGGCGACAAACAAAAACAGAAAAAAAAAACGAAAAGGAAAAAGGGGGGAGAAACGGGAATCGACAAACATTTTTTATAAAACTGCGACAAAAAGAGAAATGCCACCATGTTTCTTTCTTTCTTTCTCTCTCACTCTCTCACTCTGTCTGTCTCTTCCTCTCTCTCTCAAAAAAAAAAAAAAAAAAAAAGAAACCGTTTAGGCCTTTGGGCCTTGGCAAACTAAAATATTATTAAAAGGCAGTCAAGTCGTCGGCGGTTTTTCTCTTCTTAGGACAAGGACAACCGGATTCGAGGATAAAAATTGAGTCTAGGGATAGAATTAGTCGTAAGTTAAACATTAAAAACGAGGAAAATTGTTTTTTTTTTTCTCCTTTAAAAATACAAATAAATAAATAAATAAAACATTTCAAAGAGTCATCCTTGTTTGTGTGAAAAGAAAAAAAAAAAAAATCAAATCGACGATGATGATGATGATGATAATGATAACGATAATAATAAACGATAATTCCGTTTTTTATCCAGCCTGGACTTATACTATAACACGAATCACCCCCCTCCCCCTCCGAATTTTGGAAAAATTTTGAAAAAAAAAAAAAAAAAAATGCCAAATGCAAAAAATCATTTTTCCAACGTGAAATATATTTTAATAACTAAATTTTTGGCCCTTGTTTTTTTTTTTTTTTTTTTTTTTTTTTTTTTTTACATTTTGTCGACAACGTGGAAAATTGCCAACGAAAGATGTTTTCAAAAAAAAAAAAAAAAAAAAATTAAAAATTAACGACGATGATAATAATAATAATAAAATTTTCATTCACCCGCCCACCCACTCACTCACTCACTCACTCACTCGAACTGTCCCTCTTATAATTTCAAACACGACAAGAGATTTAAATTTTCCCGCCAAAAACAAAAACCAACGACAAGTAAATAAATATCCGACAATTTTCCCTATCGTCATCATCAACAGCATCACCATCAGCAGCAACAACAACAAAAACAACAAACAAAAACAGAAACGCCGGTTGACAGAAATCACTATTATTATTATTATTATTATTATTATTATTCAATTAAATAAACCTTCGGGAAACAAAAAAAAAAAAAAAAAAAAAATTTCCAAACGTTTTATCAACATCATCATTATTATTATTACCGGATATTAAGTCATTAATCAATAAAACGTTTAACAAAAACCTCAATGGAACGTCACTCAAATTTTTAAATTCTTTTTCACCACAATAAAAAAAAAAAACAAAACAATTTTTATACTTTCTCTTCTTTCTTTTCTTCCCTATCTCTATCTCTGTCTCTCATTCCCTCATTTTATTTTCCATCCTTCTTCTTTTCCCTCCTCCTTTTTTCAATCTTTGTCATTTTCTTCTGTCACCAGATTTTTTTATTTTCATCATACGCACCATCGGAATGGTGGTGTTCAAAGGGCTTAAGTTTCGAAAACAGGAAAGTAAGAGGATGTGTGTGTGTCACGTGATGAGGAAGGAAAAAAGAGAGAGAGAGAGAGAGACAGAAAGACAAGAAAATCTCGTCACGAAAAAAAAAAAAAAATCATTCACCGAAAAAAACAACCTACAAGATAAAATTTGAATTTTTTCGCGCGCGCGCGCCCAAAACAAATTCGAATGAAAATCGATACGCGACAACAACAACAACAACAACAACAAAGTTGAAAAAAACAAACAAACAAACAAACAAACAAACAAACAAACAATCGAGGAAAACCGATCGAAAAAAAAATTATTATTATTCTTCCTGTTTTTTTTTTTTTTACTTTGACATCTTCCAGTAACATTCTCCAGGGAGACCCGCCACCTCTTCTTCTTTTTCGCAATAAGAAAGACAGTCACGTGATTTTTTTCATCGGTGCTTAACCAACATCGCCATTTTTATTTCCCTTTTCTTTTTCCTCAATCTTCGCAGTTTCCGCCATTTAAATTGATATATAATCCGAAAAGTAAAAAAAAAAAAAAAAAAAGTTTTATGCAATTTTTCATTTTTCCACCCCCTCCCCCATCCCCTTCCCCAATCTCCCCCGATTTTCACGAACCCTACGTTCGCAAGGTTGTAAATTCAACAACGGTTGCATCATCAACAGGTGATAGATATACGGATTGTCCGAGTTAAAAAATCAACCCTTGAATTAATGTAGAAACAACAACCCCCGACCCCCAATCTTCACCCCCAGGCTTCGAATGCCCCCCTTTTTTTTTATAAAAGATAATTATACAGTTTCGACCTTTCAAAACACAAATAAAAAAAAAAAATGATATCGATCCCCCTCCCCTTTTTCGCCCCAATGAATTTTATCGTGGTTATAGACAACAACAAAAAAACATAAAACCTTTTTTTCCAACAGCCCTTTTTTTATTATCATTATTATTATTATTTTTTTTCACGCTCTTTTCCGACCGTAATCCAATCATCAACGTCTACTTCACCTTTTCTGATTTTCCTCTGTCTCTTTCTCTCTCTTTCTTTTTATTTTTTAACTTTTTTAAAGAATTATTTAACAAAAAAAAAAATTTCCTTTTTTTTTTTTCTTTTTTTCGTTGTATTCAAGCGCTTAGAAAAAAAGAGGAAGGAAAAGAGAGAGAGAAAGAGAGAAAGCAACATGGTGAAATCATTCTCACAAAAGGTTAAAAAGAGAAAAAAAATCATTTCAAAGTTGTTATTGTTGTTGTTGTTGTTAACGAAAAAAAAAAAAAAATTCAAGTGAAATTTTTTCATCGTTGATGAGGTTCGCCTGAAAGCTTCGAAAGCTCTTCACGATTTTCTCTCTCTCTCTCTCTCTCTCTCTCACTCTTTCAGTTTTTCTCTCTTTCTCTTTGCTATTCATAAAAAAAAAAAAAAAAAAAAAAAAAAAAATTCCGCCGGAGACACTACTTTTTTTCCTTCGCCATGTTTTCCGACGTTTCGAAAACAAAATTGTTGTTCCCGCGAAAATTCATTCAAAACACGATGAAAAAAAAGCAAACATACACACACACACACACACACGACAAACAAACAAACAAACCGGAAATGCACAATTTGGCAACTCCGACAAATTTCAATACTTATCTTATTTTCCCGTAAAGATAAAGCTTTCTTTCTCTCTCTCTCTCTCTCTATTGCTCTCTTTTCTCTCCTCTCTCTCTCTCTCTCTCTCTCTCTCTTTCTCTCTCACTCCCCCCTTTTCTTCTTCTCTTCTCTTCTTCCTTACATGTAAATGATCTGAACCGTTCAAAATGTTTTTAATTCTAATGAGCGTTTGCTCGTTCCCCTCTCCCCCGCTCCCCTTCAAAATTCGTTTCTCCTCTTCCTCTTTTCGCCGTGTAATAACATACCGGTGTGTTAATATATTTACGAAATTAATAATAATAATAATGATAATGATAACGTAAAAAAAAGAAAAAAATCTTAAAGAGATTTTAATTACGTTCGTCATAAGAAAAAAGAAAAAAAAAAACCTTAAATTTATTAACCACTTGGGGGGGAATTCTCCACCCCCTCGTTTAATCTATTTTTTTTTTTTTTTTTTTTTTTCTAGAACAATTTGTAACGTTTATTGTAATGTGTCCAGCGTAAAAAGTAATAATAAGCAGTTATAATAATAATAATAATGATAATGATAATAATTTTAGTTTATTTCTTTGTAAATAATTATCAATAAGAGAAAACGATGAACGTAGAAAAGAAGAAAGAAGAAAGGAAGAAAGAGAAAAAGAAAAGACAAGGAAGGAAATGGATAAAAACGACAGAAAAAGCAGATGTGGTCAAAGATGTAAAGAGAGAGAGAGAAAGAAAAGAAAAATATAGAAAAAAAAAAAAAAGAAAAAAAACGTGGAAGCCTTTTTTCCGGTTCCAATTTAAAAACGCGACTTTCTAGAATGTTCCATTATAATTATTATTATTATTATTAAAAAAAAAAAGAAGTGAAGAATGAGGAATGACGGGTACGATATAAATCGGTCGACGAAGTAAAAAAAAAAAAACAAAAAAAGGTTCGAAATACAAAAAAAAAAAAAAAGAAAAAAAGGAAACGGAGACGCGTTTACGACGGGTCGGACGGACGGTCAAAAGGTTTATAATTAAACGTTCGGTTTCTTCACGCGAACCGGAAGTTCATACACTCCAGGTGACACACACACGCACCACCTTCTTCCTTTAAATACCAAAAAAAAAAAAAAAAAAGAACCCAACATTATTTCTCTATGATAATTAAACATTGATATCCACCATTCGTTGTTTCTTATCTCTATGAAAATTACGAAAATATGAAGTAAAAATGGCGGGAAATTATTATTATTATTATTATTATTATTATTTTAAAATTTATTTAATTTCGTTTTTATCCGAAAACCAAAGGAGAGAGAGAGAGAAACAGACAGAGAGAGAAAAAAAACCTTAAAAACCTGATCTCGACTCCAGGCCGCCTCGACGAATGATCAATTTAAATAAAAAACCAATAAATAATGTTGATAATAATGATAATGATAATGATAATAATTTGTATTCAATCCCTTTTATAAATAATTATTAATTACGGAAAAGAAACGAATCAGATAGACAGAGAGAGAAAGGGTGGGGGGAGAGAAAGAGAAAAAGAGAAAAAAACTGTTACAATAAAAAATTTTCCAGTTACCATCATTTATTCCAGTCAGTCCGTTTTATAATAATAATTATTATTATTATTATTTCCTTCAATATGGCGGTTCCGTTCGCTCTCGAAAACAAAAACAAAAAAACACGAAAATTCACTCTTTTATTCACAAAAAAGGAGGAAAAAATTTCGCAACTTTTGAATGACGACAACAACAACAACAACAACTACAACGGCGACAACCGCAACGACAGAAAGACGACGACGACAGCAACAGCCATCACAATGACAACAACAACAACATTAAATAATAATAATAATAATAATTTTTTTTTATTGTTTACAAAACTCACAACTACGTTCGTCGAGTTAAAAATATAATTTTGACAAAAAGTGACGACCATGTACCGATGACAAAAAGTGAAGAACTTGAACTATTCGACAAAAACAAACTGCACGCTTAAAGAGAGAAAAAGAAAGAGAGAGAGAGAGAAAGAGAGAGAGAGAGAGAGAGAGAGAGAGAAACAAACAAACGAATAAAGGAAAAAAAAAAGTAAAATAAACCGTCAAAACAGTGGAAAAATATTCGAGTGACGTCATTCTCTGGCATCATTCCTGCAGTTTTTGTTTTCTTCTTTTTTTTTCTTCTTACGTAACAATCCATTACGTTGAAAAGAAAAACAAAAAAGACAAAAACAAACAACTTACGACAAAAAAACGAAACGAAACAAAAACAGCAACAGGAAAAAAAAAACAAACAATTTTTTTTTGTCGTCATCATCATCATCATCATCATCATCATTATTATTTTTTAAAGGAAAAATCGTCGCGAATAAAAAAAAAAAAAAAATTTCAAACAAACACAAAACAAACGATTCTTCGTCTAAGTCGTCGCGTTAGTTAAATTTAAATCCTCCTCTTCCCACTCTCCCTACCTCCCCCCTCCCCTTGCCTTGGAAACAAACGAAAAATTTCTTTCGCACAAATATGTAAATTTCGAAACGAATTCCATCCGTTTGTTTGTTACCGAAAAAAACAACAACGACAACAACTTTAATTCGCCAAATGAAATTCGATCGCAAAAAAAAAAAAACCTGAAATTTTTTTTTTTTTTTGTATAAAACAAACGACAGCGGCGACGACGACGACGCATGATAATAATAATAATAATAATTACCGCACAATCGCGAAAAAATTTTTTTTAAATACCCGTTCAAAAAAAAAAAATTTTGCGTACGCGCACCGATATCGGAAATCGGACGGACGGACGTAAAATCCAAACGAAATACCTCGTACCTATCTATACCTGCACTTGAACAAACACTGAACCGAGCGAAAACAGACGAAACGGATACAAACAGACACAAACACACACACGCACGCACGCACCCAATCCGATATTAATTCTAACTGTGCTCTTACTTGAGAATGGTAAAACGGATTATCTGACACAATGACTCCGCGTTTTCAATTTTCAGGTACGAGACAGACGACGAGGTTTTATATACAATTTCAGGTTCGGTTCTTTCGCGAAAAATCAACGCTCGACGGTTTTTTTTTTTTTTATTTTTTGGCACGGAAAATCTTTCGCCCGAACCCCTCCCCCCTATTATCCCCATCTTCTCTATTCAATTCGAGATATGATTATCATCGATTAATCGAAATCGAAGACAAATCGAAATCGTTTCCGGCGATCTCGTATTTTTTTTTTTTTTTTTTTTTTTCTAAACGCGAGTAAATAAAATTTTCGAAAAAATTCAAATATATCGGCCGTGAATTATCGCGTTCTCTCTCTCTCTAACTCATTCGTGTGCGCGGTCACATTCTTTATTGACGCGGTTAACGTCCTTCCGTCACCCATAGTACGTTTATGCCCTTTTAGCACTCAACGCAAAACACAAATTTAAAAAAAAAAAAAAAAAACTCGCGCGGCCGTCGCGATTGTCATGTTCACATTTTAACGTGCGATTTGGAAAAAAAAATTTTACATTCCTTCCTTCTTTTTTTTTTTTTTTTTTAATTTATTTTTTTTCCCCGTTTTTCCTAGACTTTCGAATGCCTTTTCGTCAGTCATTTCCCCTCTCCCTCCCTCCCCTCCGATTCCCCTTAAAGATACGATTCTCGACAGGGGGGAGACAAATCATTCCGTAAACTCCAAAAAAAAAAAAAAAGGAAAAGAAAATTTCGTCTGGTAATTATTATTATCACTTAACGGTTGTTTCTCTCTCTCTCTCTCTCTTTTTCCATAGTCATCGATAACATGTGAATTTTCACATTTCTATGCTTTCCCGTTAATATGAATAACAGTAATAATAATAATAATAATAATAATACTCATTTTCAAAACTTTTCTATAAAATAAAATGATAATGATAATGACAATGATAATGATGATGATGATGATAATGATGACCTCTTAATGACCCAATACCGATCCTTCCTTGTCCATCCATCCCCCTCGTCAACCCTTACTTTTTCCCAAAATCTTAAGCGTATGGAAAATTGATTTAAAAAAAAAAAATTCGCTGGAACCATTTTGGAGAAAATTTTCCTTTTTAACAACAACTGATGACACGAACGTATTATTAACTTTCCAGTAAATCATTTAAAAAAAAAAAATAGAAAAAAAGAAGAAAATTCGCAAAAAAATTTTTTTGCAACACGTACACGTCAAAAATAAGTAACATTTAAATTACATTTTATTATCATCATCATCATCATCATTATTATTACTTTTTTTCCAGTTGCAAAAAGTGTGTATATTATATATGTATATATATAAATAAATGGAAGCGATAATAAAACTTTTTATGACGCGCGAGCAAAACAGTGAAAAAAAAAAAAAAAAAAAAAAAGTCCATAAAAATTATTTTATCGGATCTTAAAAAATTAAAAAGGAAAATGAAAAATAAAAAAAAAAAAAAAAAAACCGGAAAACTAAACCTTCCCCCCCTTATAGAAAATCCTTTACTTTTTACTTCCTTTTATCCCTATCCTCCCCCTCCCCCTCCTTCCCACGCAAAACTTCATCGATTAATCGATCGATCAGGAAAAAAAAAAAAAAATTATTTTAGGTATACGAAATCGGCCCCCCCGTACTCCGACAGTTTTTTTGGGGGCGCGGAAGGGGAGGGAGAGAGTCGGGGTGAGGGGGAATGAAAATGAAAATGAAAAAAAAAAATCGAATCGAATCAAATTTTAAAACTTTTCAAGTTCGAACGATTTAAACGTGAGCCGTCTCACTTTAACTTCCTTCCACTTCTCTTCCTCCTTCGTCTCCTCCCCTCCTCCTCCCCCTCCTTCTTCTTCCACGTTTCCAATATTAATTGCGTTTAAATCACAAATACGTGACGCGGTTTCCTGCAAATTTTTCGCCGAAAAAAAAATAATAATGATAATAATAATAATAATAATAATAAAATTTAATTATTTGGTTGCTAATTACGACGAATACCTGTACGAATACCTGAAACGCGCACGAAAAATTTGCAATGAAAAAAAAAAAAAAAAAACAAAAACAAAAAAAAAAATTCGCGGTCGGTTGCGAAATTCCCAAAAGTGGAAGTGGAAGTGGGGGAGACGGGAGAGTAGGGAATCAATATGGCGGAAGCGGGATGAAAAAAAAAAAAAATTTTAAGTGAATCATCAACGCCAAAAAAAACCTGGACAAAAATCGAATCCTTTTGTTGTCTCTTTCTCTCCCTCTCTCTCTCGTTTGATTAAATCGTTTGAATAATAACCGAATCAATTTTCAGGTATACGCCTCTCTCATCTATATTTTTTCTCTTCTCTTCCCTTCTCTCTCTCTCTCTCTCTCTCTCTCTCTCTCTCTCTCTCTCTCTCTCAGCATACTCCCTCATTCATAAATTTTTATTTTTCGCACGGTACGGAGTGGAGAAAGAGAGAGAGAGAGAGAGAGACAGAGAGAAAAAACCAGAAGTTGGTTGCCTTTTTTTTTTTTTTTTTTTTTTTTTTTTTTTTTTTCATTGCCGGTTTTCAACCGACCCGAATCTAATTACACGAACATTTTGTACCCGGTTGAACTTGAGGTTTTCGCTCTTTATCCTTCTCTCTCCTGTCTCCCCACTTCCCTCCCTTTCCCTCTTCTCCTTAATTCTCGTTCCAACTTTACATTCGGTACTTCAATTTTTTAATTTTATTATTATCATTATCATTATTATTATTATTATTATTCGCAATTCATCTAAAACGAAAATTATTCGTCCTCATCGTCGCATTAACAAACGTATTTGTTTTTTTCCTTTAATTTTTTCCCTCCCCTTCCCTCCCCTCCACTCCTTTCATCCAACTACCCACGTCATAAAAACTGAAACCTTACGTAATAATAATAATAATAATAATAATAATAATAATAATAATTCCTTCACCTTTAAACGATCTTACGATTTTTTTTTTTTTTAAATAGTACTAACCATCCGATTTATTATTATTATTATTTGCTACCGCAAGTCACGAAATTGCAAATATAAAAAAAATTAATAATAATAATAATAATGATAATATATTATTATTATTTAGAGTTTTCCTCGTCGTTAGAAGCGAAGACGTTTGAGGAGACAGAAAAACGAAAATGGACGTCGGAGTGTACGAATTCGATTCATGTAAATGAAAATACAAATCCAAAATTTATATTTCCCCCCTCATTTTTCCTGTTTCCGACGGTGGGGGGAAATGTAATAATAATAATAATAATAAATTTACAAGCGAGTATAACTCGTTCCCATCTGCGTTCCTTTCCAGAGAGAGAGAGAGAGAGAGAGGAAAAAAAAATTTTTTTTACAAAATGGCCAAATTAACGTCAAAAATTCGTGAATTCACTCCACTCGTCATCAAAACGATTAAATAACGTTAAAATAAAATTTTAAATGATTCGATGAAAACAATAAAAAAAAAATCATTTTTCCTTTGTTTGTTAGATTCGAATACAGCAGAAGAAATCACGAACGTTTATTGTTTCAAAACAAAAACAAAAACAAAAAAAAAAACCTGCGCAAAAGAGATTAAGATGAAAATACAAAAAAAAAAAGCAACAACGTGCGACAATTTTGATACATTTTAAAAACAATTTTTTTTTTTATTTAAATATATTTGCGTCGTGTCACGATTTTTCTCTCCCCTTCCTCCCCTCTCCCCCTGGAAAAAAAATAAAATTCCCGAATGCCTCGATTACAAAAAACAAAACAAAAAAATTCAAAACGATTCATTTCAAAAAAAAATATTAAAATAATCCGAAATAAATAAAAAACGTGGCATTAGACAAAAAATTAAATTAAATCCCCCCTTCCACCCTCCCCCTTCTCCGTTTTTTTTTTTTACTTTAAAATTGTTGATGATGATGATGATAATGATGATTCAACCGTACAAACGAATTATTCTCGCATGACAAATGCTAAATAAAAAAAAAAAAAATTAGTCATTACATCGCGAATAAACAAAAAAAAAAAAAAACTTTTCAGGTACGAACGATAAGAGATTTGAGCCTTATCAAAACCTGACAAAACTTTTTTTTTCCTCTCGAAAACCGAACAACGTAATAAAAAGAAAAGATTCGCAATCGATTGGTTGTTGCTGTTGCTGTTGTTACTACGGCCGTTATTTTTCAATTACTCAACAAACACAACTCCTAACTCAACAAACGACGCCACGCCCCCTCCTCTTTTCCTGTGACAAACAACAACAAATGGCAACATCACGTGATTTTTTTCAAATCAAACCTTACGCGGAAAAAGAAAACGTGAAAATCTTTCGAAGAAAAAAAGAGAAAACAAACAAACAAACTAACAAACAAATTAAAAAACGTGAAGCGAAATCAATCGACGCAAAACGTTCAACACAACAAACGCACAAATACAAACACAAACGCACACGCACGCACGCACGTCAAACGCCGACGATAAATTATTCATTATAAATAAACAATCGCGATCGCGATGATGATGATGATGACGACGACGGAAAATTATCACCATTAATATCATTATTAACATTATTATTATCATCATCATCGTTTTTTCCTTATTTCTTACGTACGTCGCAAAATTTCAACCCGAATTTTTCTTTTATAAATTCCACGAATTTAATTTTCTACGACGTTCCGCCATTTAATTTTTCCATCGTTCGTTGTAAAGAAAATAATCCATATATATTTATAAATAAAATAAAAACGATTATTAAACGATCGATCGATCGTATCGTTCGATTGATAAAAAAAAATTAATTACGCGAAAGGGAAAGCGAAAGCTGTAAATAATTAATAATAATAATAATAATAATAATATGTACATAATAAACAACGATTTTATTATTATTATTATTATTTAAGTGACAAACGAAAAAATTTCACCGACGAGGAAAAAAAGAAAAAAAAAATAAAAAAAAAACGTTCAATTATCAACGACCGCAAAAACGCAATAACAACAACAACAATAATAATAATAATAATAATAATAATAATAATAATAATAATAATAATAATAATAATAATAATAATAATAATATAAAGGAAAAAAATTTAAAATTTTTTCTCCTGCCACGAATTACTAACAGTTAAGGGAAGGGGGGTGTGGAGAAACGAAAAAGAGTATCTCACAATCCGTTCGCGCGGCGATGACCCGGCCGGTCACTTTCCAATCAATCATTTTAACAACGAGAATGAACCCTCTTTTCCTCCCGCCGCCACTTCACGCGCCAGGTACGTTAGGTTCGTAATTAAAAATAATAATAATAATAATAATATTAAACTGACTCTAAGTAAATTTTTCTTTTAATTTACTCGCGCGTATGAAAGAGATTAAAACGATTAAAGCAGACGAGAACGAGAGAAACAGCGACGACAGCAACAAACACAGCAACAGCGATTACGTTAATAATAATAATAATAATAATAATGATAAGGATAAATACGTAAGTTTTTGACGCAATAATAAACTGCTTCGAGTTTTCAACTAAATAAATAAATAAATAAACGGAAATTTTTTTTTTTTTTTTTTTGTGTGTTTTTTCCGCGTTAGTGAACATTTTTTCACGAAGGTACGAAACGAACGAATTGCATCCGTCATCGTTGTCGTCGTCGTCGTCGTCTGCTTTTCTCATCCATTATAAATTAATTACCAAACAACAACAACAAAAACAAAACAACTCGCAACAAATTATTGATTTTAAATTTCTTTTCTTCGGGAGAGAGAGAGAGAGAGAGAGAGAGAGAAAACATGAATGCATAATCGTCTTTTTCAACCGAACGTTTTTCCATTCAATTTGAATTTATTTACTTAAGAAAAAAAAAAAACTTATTCGATGACGTCAGGTCAAATGCGTCATACGTAAAACAATCAACGTTTCATATTATGAACTTTTCAAAGGGGGAAAATCGAACGCAAAGCTTTTCTCTTCTTCTCCCTTCGAATTTCCTTTCATTTTTTTCTTACCTCTCACGTCATCATCATCATCGCGAACGCACGCACACACTCACGCACGCACTCTTCTTCTCACAATAGAGCAAACAATATTAGAAAATGTCAAAGGGTTACACGACGAACGAAAACAAAAATAAAAAAAAATTTTTTTTTATCCTCCGCCTCCGCCTCGACTCGGATTCTGCCGCTGTCGCAATGACAAATCGAAAGAAACAAAATTGGGAGGAGCGGGAAGTGGGGGAGTAAGAGGAGAATAGAGGGAGGATTTCGCGTGGTCGTAGAAAAAAATGAAAAAAAAAAAAAAAAAAAAAAAAAGAGGCGGTAAAAATATAAAAAAACGTGGGAGTAAACAAAAAGAAAAAAAAAAAAAAAACCTTTCGCGAAAATTCACAATGCACAAAAAACGAGACGTTTCACACCTGAAATCACTTCGACAAAAAATAATAATAATAATAATAATAATAATAATAATAATAATAATAATAATAATAATAATAATAATAATAATGATAATAATGTTCTTTCTTCTTTTTTTTTTCTCTCTCTCGAGATTTTCCGTTTTCCTCTTTCCTCCTTCTATCCTCTCTCTCTCTCTCTCTGTCTCTCTTCCCTTGATAAAATTTAAACGTAATCTAAACGTGTGTTGACGTCAATGTCACAATAATAATAATAATAATAATAATAATACTGATACTTTTCGAAACGAAATAAAAAAAAAAAAAAACATGCGGAATTTAAATTTTCTAATATTATTACTACTCATCATCATCATCATCATCATCATCGTCATTATTATCATTATCAACCAGAGAGGGAAAAAAATTGAGAAGGTCGCGTTCAACCGTTCGTTATTATTGTTATTATTATTATTATTATTATTATTATTATTATTATTTATCCGATTATTTATTTACAATTTTTTTTTTTCGTAAACAATTTCATTTTATTAATCACTGCAACGCAAAAAGTCATAATGATTAATAATAATAATAATAATAATAATAATAATAATAATAATAATAATAATAATAATAATAATAATAATAATAATAATAATAATAATAATAATAATAATAATAATAATAATAATAATAATAATAATAATAATAATAATAATAATAATAATAATAATAATAATAATAATAATAATAATATCAACACAACAACCGAACGAAATTATTAAATTTCCGATTATTACGCATTAATCATTTGCAGTAGAGAAAAAAAAAGAAAAAAAAATGGCGACATCGAATAAGAGAAAAATGAAACATTGGCAAAAACTTTTCTTTTTTTTTTTTTTTTTTTTTTTTTCCTCATTGGATGCAACAAACGGTTTCACCGGATGTGACGTGTGTTCGAATCGAAATAAGCAAACACAAAACTCGAGACTGAATGCTCAGAGATTGAAAAACCAAAAAAAAAAAAAAAAAAAAAAAAACGTTTTTAAAATTTATAAAGGACGTCGGTCGGTCGATCAGTCGATTCATCCCTTCTTCCTACTTCCTTTCCCTACCCCTCCCCTTCCCTCCTTCCCTCCCCACGTCGTACCGACACGACATTTTATCATCATTATTATTATTTTGTTTTTCGTCAAACTTATTTTGCGTCGTAATTTCGATCGAACGTTCGATCGACTTGTTGCATTTTTGCGCGGTTCGTTGTTTAAATTTTGTTTACTTTCCCCGCCGCCACCGGCGCCGCCGTCGCCGTTAAAAGATACTCCACAGGGAGAAAGAGAGAGACAGAGAGAGAGAAAGAAAAACGTCAGGAAGAGTAAGGTAGTGGAGGCAAAAACGGAAACGGAAATAAAAAAATAAAAAAAATTCAGTCGCGGGAGTCGGGGTGAGGGTGAGTAACACGTTCAATAATATTTTTCGAGATTTTTCCCGCGGATTTTTCTTCTTCGTCTTCTTCTTATTTCCACCGTTCCCCCCCCTCCCCGTCGAAATCGAAAAAGCGGAAACGATAGATTTTTTTTCGACTTTATTACGCGCGCAACGCGTAGAAATTTTACGCCGCAAAATATATAATAATAATTTATTTTTCGTAAACGAATTTTTTTCTTTTTTTGGGGGGAAAAATTTTAATTTAAAAAAAAAAAAAATGAAAATGAAAATTCGAAACCTAAAACCGTTTTCCCTCTCTCTCTTTCTTTCTCTCTCTCTCTCTCTTTCTTTTCCTTTTTTTAAAAGCAAACTGAATACTTGAGAGAAGAAAAAAATTTTTTTTTCTGCCTTAAACCCCCCCCCCTCCCTCCCCTCCCCCTCTCTTTTCCTATTTTTTTTTTTTTTTTTTAAGAAAATAAACTAATGATAATGATAATGACAATCTTTCATCGTTTTCACAACATCGTGCCTACAAACAACAATTTTTAAAAAAATAAATAAACAAACAAACAAACAATCACAACAATAACAATAACAACACCACCACACAACTGCGATTCGCTTTTCGAATTCGTAAACAATAATGATAATAATAATAATAATAAACACATTAATGATAATAAAGACGACGACAATGACGATGACGATGATAATTATAATAATAATAATAATAAAGAAAAAAAACGGGATTACAACGCAATAGTAGTGACTGACTTACGAGACGCGAAGGGTAAACTAAAAGAAAATAATCTGGGCACGCACCCGCGCACGAGAAAACCAAAAAAAAAAAAAAAAATTAAAAGCCGGCAAAATGACGTAATTAATACGTCACACGCGACATCACACCTACTACTACCGCCGCGCACTCATTCACACTTTATTTAATTAATTCATATCAACTCACTTTTATTTATTTATTTACTTTTTTTTAACGAACAATTTTTTCAAATCCTGTCACTTATCACTCCGTCGTTTGTTTTCTATTTTTTTTTTATTTGAATTAATTTATTAAAAAATCCACAAAATGCGTTACAAAAAAAATTCGAGAAAAATAAATCGGGAGACAAACAAAAAAAAAAAAAAAAACAACAACAAACAAAAACAAAAATAAAAATAAAAAATAAAAATTCGACCGTGAATTCTCAACCACTCCAACGTGTACTGAAACGAGCCACGATTTTTTTTTAATCGAGGCAGAGGAATGAGAGAGAGAGAGAGAGAGAGAGAGAGAGAAAAGAGCAAATGTAGCGAATGCAAGAGTGTGAGCGAGAGAGAGATAAATGACACGATACGTTGCCAACATCGCGAGCGCTCGACGATTGTAGCGGGAAAAAAACGAACTAAAAATGGCTACGTCATAACTTTCAATTCGAATCTCATTTACCACTACCACCACTACTTCCCATACCGAACGGTAAAGAAAAAACGAAAAAAAATTTTTTTTTAAAATAAAATTTAAATAAATTTATGGCGATCATCGATCTTTATAAAATATTATTTAATAAATTTCCCACAATTTTCACGATAAAACGATTCGATAATCGTTAAGGAAATCGATGGCATTATGAAACCGATTTTAAATAAACCCGGAAGTAATAATCATTCGCGCGCTTTTTTTTTTCTTCTTGTTTCCTTTCAATCGACGACGACAAAACGAGAGAGGAAAAAAAATTGTAAATTGTTACGAAGACGACAACAACAACAACAACAACAACAACAAACGCCTGTATAAGAACGCACAAACGAACGTCAAAATGGCTGCTGACACGACCATTTTTTTTCTTTAAACATTAACGTTTAAATTAAAAAAATTCGTTTTCTTTCTTCCCCGCCCCCCACACCCTTCACCGTCGTTTCAAACTTATCGTTTCGGTTGTATTTACAAACAAACAAACAACAAACAAATTATAAACAAAATAATGATGATGATGATGATGATGATGAATCGCGTGATTTTTCGTTTCGAACGGAAAAATTTTTTTTTTTAAATCCAACCATAAAGTGATTAAATTTCTTTTACAATGACAAAGGATGAACGGTGAATAGACTGGTATTAACAAGCAGATGCTCTTTTGTTCGGAAGAAGGACCCCGAAGAAGGAAAAAGATGAAGAAAAAAATAAAAAAGGAAAAAAAAAAGGTTGAAAGAAGAACCATCTGCCATTTTTTTTTTTTTTTTTTTACCTCGGGACCTTTAACGCAACGCGTTTCATTCAATTTTAAGGGGGTTGATTAAGGCAAAACGGTTCATTGACATATTTTTTTTTTTTTTTTCAGGGTAGTATCAAATTATGAATTCAATTCACGAAATGGAATCACGTGAGAGGAAAAATAAAAAAAAACACGGATACGGTTCTGAACGTGTACCGACATTCAGCCCTTCCTTCCTTATTCAATAATACGCGTATTATACGTTAAAAAGGATTTCTCACGGCACGGGTCAATCGCTCTATACGTAGAGAAAAAAAAACGATAATGATGATGATGATGATGATAATGATAATAATTAAATTTTACTCACCGTGAGACGGAAGTGGAGATCCGAATCCTTCGCCGTCCGATGCCGGAGATAAAGAACCACCCGGTGCGGGATGTGACGAACAGTGAGGAGCCGTGAAAGCGCTCGAACATCCGTGTCGTCTGCTCAATATTGACATGGGTCTTTGGTGAGAAATCGAACCGTGGCTCATGTAATGATCCGGAGGCGGACGATGTTGTCCGATTCCGCACAAATGATGGTGATGATGCGGGGGAGGAGGCAAATGCGTGTGAGGCGGAGCTCCAGCCGGGGGTTGCATGTTCGACAGAGCCGACAGCGGAGTGTAGGATTTTTGAATTCTCGGCGATGAACAGTTCGTGGGCTCCGTCGGCGGAGGCGTCTGGAAAACGTAATAATTACAATCGATTCGTCTTCTTTACCCTCCCCCCCAAATAAAAAAAAAAAAAAAAAATTCTTACTGCTACCTACCTGTTCGGAAGCCGTACTCGTTTTGAGAACGGCCGTCGCTTCCGTTTGCGTGTGACTCGTGCTCGATATCCTGTATTGCATTCCGGCAATGCTGCAGAATCCCTCGTGATGAGTGCTCCGAGTGCTGTTGACGTACACGCCCGTTATCGTGACGTCCGTGTCTTGGTTTACTATGACGGCAACTTTCTTATTCGAACCCCCCGTGTTTCTGAGTTCTATTAATTTCCTTTGACCGTTATCGGAATCACTTTTATACTCGTATTCGTCAGTCTTTTCCTTTCCTCCGCTGCTCATTTTTTCAATGTTTATGTTTTTCATGTTTTCCTCGCAAAATTTTCTTTTCAAATATTTTTTCTTATCGTCTTTTCCGCACATCAATTCGATCGTTTCGCTTTTATACTTTCCATCTCCCGTTTTACCCTTTAATTTTCCGTCGATGAATTTTTTCGGCGGATATCCCAATTTTCCGACTTTATCCTTTTCTTTATCCACGTTTATCTCGTCATTTTTTTCCTTTTCGAAAACTTTCGTCGACAAATCTTTTTCCAATGCGAATTCCGCGAGTATGGGACTCGGACTGTTTCTCTTTTCCTTCGATGTTTTCTTGAGACTTTCGACTTTCGTTTTCCAAAAATGTTTCTTGTGCCTGTACTCGACGCATTCGGTCGGAGTCCCCGATTCCGATTCTTTGTTTTTCCCTTCTCCTTGCTTATCCGATTCCGTTGATTTTTTACTCGTGCTTTTTCCGGTTCCGGCACTTTCTCTCTCGTCCGTGGAATATCGGTAGCTGTCTTCGTTCGACGACGACGCGTCTTCCGTCGAAGTTCCCGAACTGTCTTTTCTACCGGATCTTTTTTCCGTCGAATAACTGGCTGCGAGTATGGCCGATGCGTTTAAACTCGCCATCCTCTTTCTCACGACCATGTCTTTTAAATCCATCGTGAGGCCGATTTCATTGTTTCTCCGACGTTTTCGAGTTTTGGAATTGTCTCGCTTGTTCTCGCTTTCTTTTTTCAACATTTTTTGACGGTAGCTCGGCTGAAGGGGCAATTTCTTTTCTTTCGGTTTATCCGTGTCGCTGTGACTTTCGTCTGACGAAACCGACGACAGAGAAGTCGTCGAATCACCCGCGAACATATCCCAATGTTTTCCGGCTCCCCTAGTTCCGGGCGTTCCTCTCAGAATTCTCTTATTCACCACGACGCCGTCGATTTTCTCACTCTCGGAATCTTTTCCCGATGATTTCCTTCCGGTCATTCCTTTCTTGTCCGATTTCCCATCTTTTTTATCTCCTTTTTTCTCATCCGGTTTCATGACTTGCGCCAATTTTTCGATTTCGGCCAAAACACCTTTGCTCTCGTTCTCGTACAAGCAATGAACTTTTGCCAAAGCGTTAAGACTCGCAACTCTGTGCCTTTTGGGCCCGCTCCAAAATCCGAAAAGTCTCAACCTTTTGGCTCTCTGTTCGGGATCGTGACTCGTTTTTCCCGGCGTATCGGATTTTTTCTTTTTCGCATCGGGCATGGTTTTGATGCTCCTTCCAAGTTTCTTAGCCATTATCCTTTTCAATTCCATGTCTTCATCTGTGTCGGACTCTTCTGTTTCTTTTATGACGATTTTTTTGTCTCTCCCAGCGGATCCTTCTACATTTTTTTTATAAAAACTATTCGAATTTTCACCCTTTTCTTCTTTTTTAACTTTACTCACTTTTTTACTTTTGGAAATCTTTTCCGAATCGTCGCTTTTGTCTTCGATCTTAATCCTATTTTCATTTTCGAATTTGACTCCTTTACCGTTCGACTCGGCATCCAATTTTGATTTTTTCGTTTTCTTTTGAAGTATGTTGAGAGTCAATTCGTCGGAATTAGAACCGTCCGTTTCTGATCCGATTTGTTTCGATTTGGGAGATTTGGCACCTTTGAGTGAAACTTTTTTCTTCGCATGACTTTGCATGACTTTTCCGACAGTTTTCTTTTTTAAAGGCAACTTCGTTTTAATTGAATCTTTTTTCGTCGCCGAACTTTTATGAACGTTTTCCTTCGACGTCGACGACTGATCATCTTTATTACTCTTGTCCGAACTCTTTTTCCCATCTTCGTTGGATTTTTTCGACGATTGCGTTTCCGTCATTTTCGATTTTGCCTTTTCCTTTTTAACGACGGCCGTCGTTTTTTTCATCAACGTTTTTCCCGTCATTTTTTTTTTCGATTTTTCCGATTTTTGACTCGTCATTTCCGTTTTGGTTTTACCCGAGTCTGGATTTTCGGATTTGTGTTCCGTGTCCGTGGATCCCGCCGTGGATTTTCTCCGCGTTCCGATCCCTTTTCCGAAAGCGAGTGAAATTTCTTCATCTTTCAATACTTTGATTAAATTTTCCGTATGGTCCAAAGTTGGTTTTTCACTCGTTTTTTTACTATTATTATTATTATTATTATTATTATTATTATTATTGTTATTATTTACGCTCTTGTTCTTTTTCGGTTCGCTTTTCATTTTTTTTATTTTAGTCTTTTTCCATCCTCCTTTTAATTTTTTAACCGGGTCTCCTCCCTTTTTGCTCGATACTTTTATTTTCGACGCTTCGGTTTCGGTCGACGCGGATTTTTTAGATTTCGTCACTTCGACCGACGAACTCGTTTCTCCTCCTTTGCTTTTCGACGAATTCGAACCGTCCAATTCCCTTTTGACTTTTCCCATCAAACTCTCCGTCAATCTTTGATTTTCTTTTTCATTTATGACAGTTTCCGCGACCATTGTCGTGATTCGACTGAAAGTCTCGCACAACGTCGGAGGACCATCGTTATCCGACACTTTACCACACTTTTTCACGGTTTTCTTAGATGAAGAAGGAGGAACAACACCGCCACCGCCACCACCGCTACCACCACCAGCAGTAGTTTTTTTATTCGTTTTCAATTTTAATTTTTTCAATTTTTCATTTGGTTTTTTGATTTTTTTCACGACGGTCACGCTGCTCGTTTTTTTCGTCACGACATTACATTTGTATTTTTTTTTCTTTCCCTTTTCCGATTTGTTTCCTTTGTCCGATGATTTTTTAACGTATTTTTTCACCTTTAAACACTTCACCTTCGTCAAATTTTTCTCTTTCTGTTTCTTTTTTTTTTGCGACGTTTTATTAACCGTATCACTTTGAATTCTTTTTGCAGAGCCGCCACCTCCGCCGCCGCCGCCGCCGCCGCTCCCAGATTTCTGCGTGATACTAGTCAATTGTTTCGAACTGCTACTACTCGAACCACCGCTGCTACTGACATTGCTTTTGTTACTGCTGCTGCTGCTGTTGATATTTGGCTTGATATGAATGTGACGCATGATTTACAAAACCGTATCCCGGTTTTTTATAATTTTTCTTTCTTTTTTTTGTTTTTATTCCCAAGGAAATCGAGTCGAACCGAGGGTTCCACGACGATTCGCGAACGTAATAAACGTCGCTCGTCTTTTGTCATAATAACAACAACAACAAAAACGTTTGAACGACATTTTTTTAGTTTTTGGTTTTCGACGAAGCTGAAAATTAAATAAAAAAAAAATAAAAATTTTTTAATTATATTGTTAAACGATTTAACCAATGACATTTTATAATAATTTTTCTTTTTGTAATTTAAAAATATATGTATGTTTAAAAGAAAAAATTTTAATTGCCGTACACAAAAAAAAAAAAAAAAAAAAAATTTTTTTTTTAATTGCAACAAATGATAATTACAGACCGTAAGGAAAATTAATAAGAAACTCGCCAAGTTTTTATAATTACTCAACTCAATAGTAATAATAATAATAATAATAATAATAATGGACCCTGGATCATCATACAAATATCTGGGGATTGAAGAAAATTTTGGGATAGCCAACAAGGAAATTAAACCTCGATTGAAAAGAGAATATTTTAAAAGATTGAGGCTTATATTACAGTCGGAACTGAATGGAAGAAATAAGATAACCGCCGTCGGCACATTAGCAGTTCCTGTAATAGAATATAGTTTTGGCCTCGTAGACTGGACGAAAGAAGAAATCACGCACCTAGATAGAAGGACAAGAAAAATATTAACCATGAATGGTGCGTTACATCCAAAGGCTGATGTGGATAGATTGTACGTCAGCAGGAAAGATGGAGGAAGAGGATTAAGACAAATAGAAGCGGCACACCAGAATGCCATTATTGGAATGGGAAAATACATAGAATCCCATCAAGAGGACCCTATTTTAGCCCAAGTTATACATGCAGAAGAAAAAACTACAAAAAAAGGAGTTCTGAAAAGGGCAAAACAAATCGTCCAAGAAAATAAAGAAAATGAGATAATGGAAGAAGGGCAACTTGCAACTTATAATAGCAAAGCCCAATCTCAGAAGAAATTAAAAGGCAAATGGGAACAGAAAAAATTACATGGGCAATACCTAAAAAGAATAAATGCCGACGATATTAATAAGAAGAGCACGCACAATTGGCTACGACGTGGAAAACTTAAAATAGAAACAGAAGCGTTTATTACAGCGGCTCAAGATCAGGCATTGCGGACCCATAACTATGAAAAAGTAATTCTCAAAGTCCGCCAAGATGACAAGTGCCGAATTTGCCAATCACAATCGGAAACCATCGATCATTTAATTTCCGGTTGTCCGATACTGGCAAAACATGAATACTTAGAAAGGCACAATAAAATATGTCAATATCTCCATTGGAATATATGCCGAGAATATGGAATGGATGGATTACCCAAGGAGTGGTACAACCACATTCCAAGCCCGGTTACGACAGTAGGTCCATGCACAGTTCTATATGATCAACAAATCCACACTGATAGAACTGTGCCAGCTAACAAACCGGATATCATACTCAGGCATAATGGGGAAAAATGGTGTAAGTTAATTGAGGTATCCGTGCCGGCAGAAAAAAACACCACAGCCAAAGAAGCAGACAAAAGGCTGAAATACAGAAATTTGGAAATTGAAATAACCAGGATGTGGGGAACAAAAACTGAAACGATTCCGGTCATCGTGGGAGCATTGGGAGCCATGCCAAATTCAATAAAAGGAAATTTAAAGAAGATTATGAAGAACCTAAAAGAAGAAACCATCCAGGAAATCGCACTATGTGGGACGGCCCACATTCTTCGGAAAATATTATAAATAGCACCACCGATATTCGAGTATTTGTCCCTAAGGAATCGGGTAGAGACCTGGGATAAATGCTTAAAAACCCCGACAAATAAGAGCCTTGTCGTGTTTAAGAGTGACCATAATAATAATAAATGACACGCTCTCTCTCTCTCTCTCTCTCTCTTCTCCCTTTCACAAATTAACACTTAAATTTACTTTATAATAATAATAATAACGACGATATTTAAAAAATTATGTAAAATAAAAATATAACCAACGAAACAATATTAAAAAAAAAAAAAAATCAGTTATTAATGTATAATAATAATAATAATAATAATGATGATGATGATAATAATAATGATAATGATGATGAATTTCATTAGTCACGCATTCTTTTTTTTTTAACAACATAAAAAAAAAAAAAAAAACTAAAAATAAGTAAATATATATATATATATAATTTACACACGCGCGCACGTGCACGCGCACTCACGCACGCACAATATTCTTTGACACTCCTTCCCTCCCTTTTTTTAGTATTATTATTATTATTATTATTTATATAATCAACCGCCGTATATTTTTATTCTTTCTTTTTCTCCCTCTCTCTCTCTCTCTCTCATTCTTACTTTACGCTAAATATTTAAAAATGGACGTTTTTTTTTTTTTTTTTGTAAAAAATAAAATATTTTGATGGATTTATTTTTGAAGATCGATCGATTAAAATGAAAAAAAAAAAAAAAAAAAAAAATCTAAAAAAACACGACACAAAGAGAGAAAGAGAGATAGGGAGAGAGGGAGAGAGAGAGAGAGGGAGATAGGAGAGAAGGGGGGAGGGATTTTTCTCGAAAACTTTTTGTTGTAAACATTTTAATAATAAAATGACGACGATGTTTCGTTGAATAAGACAAAAAAAAAAAAAAATTAAAAAGGATGCTCCGAAGGAACGAAAGGGTGTACAGGTGCGTATTCTCAAGGGGCAGATGTCCAGCAGGAGGAAGAAGAAGAAAAGAAACTCGTTCGATTACATAACGGGGTCGCAAAGTGAATCGATTTCGATTCGATAAGACGAGGAAGTTTTCCAATTTTTTTTTCTTTTTTTCTTTTCACCGGTAGCGAGTGAGGGCAACAAACAGGTGCAAACAAATAATAATAATAATAGTAATAATAATAATAATAATAATAATAATAATAATAATAATAATAATATTTTGACTTACCGATTAGATTAAATCATTTCGACAAATCGTGGCGGGTGGAAGGAATGAATGATTACTTGACAACAAAACGTGCACGTGCACACGGGGGTTGTGTTAGTTTATTTTATTTTTTTTTCATCACCGCCATCATCATCATCGTCGTCGTCGGCGTACCTGAAAAATACAAAAAAAAAAAATTTTGATGCAAATAAATAAAAAAAAAAAAGAAAAACAAAAAAGGATAAAACGTGCGAAAGCGTTAAGAAAAATGACGTTAAAACATTTTCCATCCTATTTTTTTTTTATTCACATTTCCCCATGATGATAATGATAATGATAATGATAATTTTTCATCCCTGACATTATTAAACAATCAAATTTTTTTTAAAAAAAGAAATTCACGCGAGGATTAAATTTATGGATGGAAAAACAAAAAACTAACTCACTCAAACTTTAAAAGAGTGCGCGATAAATACAATTTTGCTGCCAACTTTACAACACAAAAAATTTAAAAAAAAAATTTGTTAAATTTTTAATCTAAAATTTCATGCAAAAAAAAAAAAAAACATTTTCGGAAAAAGGTACGAAAACAAAAAAAAAATAAATAAATAACATTCAAACAAAAAATCCTTAATTAAGTACGTCACATCATTAATTATAACTCGTACCATAAAAAAAAAAAAAAATAATAATAATAAAATTTTTTTTTTCCGTTCCTTTCAAAGATTCGACTGGAAATTTTATTAATTTTTTACAACATGGAATTTAACAGGGAGAAGGGTGGGGGGCGGGAAAGTGACTGGAAACAATCGAGATGAATAAATCATTTTTACAAGCGTACGGGAAAAAGGTAAATAAAGACATCGTAATCTCGAATACATAAATAATATTTAACACAAATAACCATTGCCATTATTATTATTATTATTGCTTTTTTTTTGTTTTTGGTAGATAATTAAAAAACAATAAAAAAAAAGAAAAGGCATTAAAAATAAAAATAAATTAAAAAAAAAAAAAAGAAAAACAGGCACAGGTGCGAGTGATTCGAAGCAGACGAAAAAAAAAAAAATTGCTACGAGTGAGATACGGTTTTCCCCCGACTTTCATATCATTGAAGTTTTTCAAATAAGTTAATTCAATGGTCATTGAAAGAGAGAGAGAGAGAGAATGAGAAAGGAAGAGAGAGAGAGAGAGAGAGAATGAGAAAGGAAGAGAGAGAGAGAGAGAATGAGAAAGGAAGAGAGAGAGAGAGAGAGAATGAGAAAGGAAGAGAGAGAGAGAGAGAATGAGAAAGGAAGAGGGAGAGAGAGAGAGAGACAGACAACCTCCGTAACATTTTAATTGATTTCAATAAATGACCCACTAATTATTTATTCCATAAAAAAAAAATCTTTAATTTATTCCTAATCAATAATTTAAATATTATTAATAATAATAATTAATTAAAAAATAAATAAAACTTTACCTTCACGAAGGTTAATTATTAATTAATAATCGATAAGTATATTAATGAATCTCTTTCTCTCTCTCACACGCACACACACACACACTCATAACTTTTACTTTTAAATGTCGAAATACTCATACGAGTAATATTATTATTATTATTAATTTTTTTTCATTTCATAAGTATCTCTAAATTTTAAAAACAGTCTCTGACTGTTCATTTTAAGTCTCCCTCTCTCTCTCTTTTTTTTCTCTCTCTTTTTTTTTTCTCTCTCTCTCTCTCTTTTTTTTTCTCTTTCTCTCTTTTTTTCTCTCTCTCTCTTTTTTTTTCTCTCTCTCTCTTTTTTTTCTCTCTTTTTTCTCTTTCTCTCTCTTTTTTTTTCTCTCTCTCTCTTTTTTTTCTCTCTCTCTTTTCTCTCTCTCTCTCTCTCTCTTTTCTCTCTTTCCCTCTTTCCTTCTCTCTCTCTCTCTTTCTTTGTCTCTCTCTCTCTTTCTTTGTCTCTCTTTTTTCTCTTTCTCTCTCTTTCTCTGTCTGTCTCTTTCATTATTTTTACCTTCTTGCCTTTTTTATGTAGAGAAGCATTTTGCATATATGCATGCGTGCGTGCGTGCGTGCGAGTGCGTAAAATTTTCAAAGAAAAAAAAAACAAGTAAAACGGTTCAAATTTTCAATAAAATCAAAAAATATGTTTAGCGTTTTTATTCGTCTTAAACAAAAAAAGATACCGTGAAAGTTTTTTTAAAAATAAAAAGGAAACAGGATGTGAACGATAAATTGAGCAACACGTCAAACGTTAGAAAGAGAGAGAGAGATAGAGAGAAAGATATTTAATAATTTAAAAACGAAAAAAACAAACAAACAAACAAACAAACAACATTCGATGACCCAATAACAAATTCGGTGTGATCACTTTAAAACAAAAAGGTATGAAGGCATTTTAAATGGAAAAATTAATGAATGAATGAATGACAAGTTTTGGATAAGACATAACCTGAAGGATAAATGAAAGATGCACAGAGAGAGAGAGAGAGAGAGAAAGAGAGAAAGAGAGAGAGAGAGGGGATGAAGAAGAGGTAGAGATGAAAAAGAAAAAAAAAAGAATACATGAGAGATGAGGCTGTATAAGAGAAAGTGAAAAAAAAAAAAAAAAATTAAAAAATATTTAAACAATACGAACAATTCTGAAACGAATAACAACAACAACAACAACAACAATAATAATAATAATATTTACATTAATAATAATAATAATAATAATAATAATAATAATAATAATAATAAATAAACATTTAAAAAAAAAACCGTTACGAGTTTAGGAATTCAACGTACGAGAGAAATTAAAGATTAACATGGAAGGTAATCGACCTTATATCCAGAAATTAGTTTATGGAAAAAATTAAATCTCTCCTTTCTCTATCTATCTCTCTCTATCTCTTCCTTTTTATCCCGTGACGTGAAATCAATTATAAATCATTGGATTAGTTAAGATTAAACGATGGATTAAACGGTATTAAATAAAAATGAAAAAAATGAAAAAATAATAATAAAAAAAAAAAATTTTCTCTCTCTCTCTCTCTATCTCTCTCACTCTCATTCGTTTTAGATTTAACTGAATGTAAGGAGTAAAACAAAAGGTACCGTTACGTGCCGAGAGTTTTTAGTCGTACTCGTACTCGTACTCGTCATATCTGTTATTTGTGCTTCCATTTGGTACGTTTTTTAAAAAAAACTTTTACTCAATTTTTATTACATTCCTAACAACATCATCATTATTATATTACATTTCAATATTAATTTAAACATTTAAAATTAAAATATTAACACGCACACGCACGCACACACACACACGAAATGATTTTTATATTCCTTATATTATACATTTAAGCAAGTGTGTTTAATATCGAAGAATCATGCAAGCAAAAAAAAAAAAAATTGGTTTAAAGATTTGTTTATCATGCAAAAACCGAAAAAAAGCAAAAAGCCAAAAAGCAAAAAAAGAAATTTTTGTTTAAATAATAATAATAATAATAAATTAATTACACTTGTTTGATTCGATGATGTAAAAACAAAAGATTTTTCAAAACAAACGAATAAACGAATGCAATTATTATAAAATAATAATCATAATTATTACATTTTTGTCGCTAATTGTAAATCAATGAAAATCAAACAACAACAATGACAACAACAACAACAACAACAACAAAAAGTAAAACCATTGAAAAAGATTCGATTGGTGAGTTGATTTCTTCAATTTCATCTTGTCGAAAACATTTTAATTTTTTTTTTTATTGTTCGATTAACATTCATAATAAAAAAAAAAAAGCAAAATTACTTATCGTAACTAATCATTTTGAAATAATATTAAATTTGATTTACTAACATGCATTGACATATTTACTCGAAACAAACACAAACACACACACACACACACACACACACACACACACACACACACACACACACACACACACACACACACACACACATACACACACTTAACAATTCTTTATTTAATTACAATTAATTTTTTTTTTTTCCAAATACGAATAAACAATCTCACAACAATGACTGATTTTCCCTTGTTAAAAAATAATCGACAAAAGAAGAAGAAGGTTAAAATAAATCCTTAAAATCCACAAATGTATTAACCGACAAAATAGAAATAAAATAAAATTTTAAATAAAAACTAAAACAATTTTCTTTTCTAACTACGGTGATGATGATGATGATGATGATGATGATGATGATGATGATAATAAATGACCTGACAGATAGATAGATAGATAGGAGAGTATATAAAAGACACGAATTAACCTAACCTGGTTAAATACATTCATATATATATACATATTCACCAATAACAAAAAAAAAAAAAAAAAAAAAAAAATTCAAAAACCACAGTCAGGATGTGTATTCCCTTCGTATGTATATTATTTGTTACCTCATTTGAGTTAGTTTATTCATTAATATTTACTCGTTAATTACATTTTTCCCCATCCATTTTGTTAAAACACACACACACACACACAAAACACAAATCGTGAAAAAATTTTAAATAATAATAATAATAATAAATAAAATAACAAAACGATAATAATAATAATAATAATAATAATAATAATATACCACAAGTGTAATAACAAACTACTTTTTAGAATATTTCACAAAAAAAATTAAAAAAGAAAAAAAAGAAAAATTGAATCACAAAAACCGTCCTTAACACGGTCCAAAACGTCTTTGTCCAAAATTACACATAATAAGTACCTTTGAGAAAATACAATAATATAATCACAACGTTTCGACTTACTAAACTAAAATCCAATTTTTCTCATATATGTTTTCGTCCTCGCGAATCGTTTTTTACGTAATATCGATAAAATAATTATATCGAT